>NC_092711.1:59160101-59327601 GCF_047496885.1 Scyliorhinus torazame
ATTCACTGGGTAGTATATCATTATGTACAGTGGTCCCTGGTTCGAATGTCATTATTTACAGTGGTCCCTGTGTGGAATATCATTATTTACAGTGGTCCCTGGGTATTATATTCTTATTTACAGTTGTCCCTGGGTTGTATATCATTATTTACAGTTGTCCCTTGGTTATATATAATTATTTGCGGTGGTCTCTGGACGGTATATCATTATTTATAGTGGTCCCAGGGTGGCATATCATTGTTTGCAGTGGTCCCTGGGCAGCATATCATTTTTTTTCAGTTGTCGCAGAGTAGAATATCATTATTTACAATTGTGCGCTGAGTAGTATGTCATCATTTATAGTGGCCCCTGCATTGTATAGCATTATTTACAGTAGTCGCTGGGCAATGTATCAATATTCACAGTGGTCCCTGGGTAGGATATCATTATTTACAGTGGTCTCTGGGTAGTATATCATTATTTACAGTGGTCAATGGATAGTATATAATTTTTTATAGTGGTCTGCGGGTTGAATATCATAATTTACAGGGGTCCCTGAGCAGTATATCATTATTTCCAGTGGTCCCAGGGTAGAATATCATTATTTACGGTGGTTCCTGCGCAGAATAACATTATTTACAGGGGTCCCTGGGTAGTATATCCATATCTACAATGGTCCCCGTGTAGTATGTCATCATTTACAGTGGTGCCTGGGTAGAATATCTTTATTTTCAATGGTCCCTGAGCGGTATATCAGTATCTCCAATGTCCCTGGGTGTTATCACATTATTTACTGTGGTCCCTGGGGAGAATACCACCATTTACAATGGTCTCAGGGTAGTGTATCATTATTTACAGTGGTCCCTGTGTAGTGAATCACTATATAAAGTGGACCCTGGGCAGTATATCATTATTTACAGTGGTCCCTGGGTAGAATATCATTACTTACAGTGGTCCCTGGGCAGTATATCATTATTTACAGTGGTCCCTGTGCAGAATATCATTATATAAAGTGGACCCTGGGCAGTATATCATTATTTACAGTGGTCCCTGGGTAGAATATCATTATTTACAGTGGCCCCCGGGGTCGTATATCATTATTTGCAGTGGTCCCTCTGTAGAACATCAATATTTACAGTGGTCCCTGGGTATTATATCATTATTTACAGTGGTCCCTGGCAGAATACCATTATTTATAGTGGTCCCTGCGTATTATATCATTCTTTACAGTGGTCCCTTAGTAGAATATCATTATTTAAAGTGGTCCCTAGTGGTATATCATTATCTACAGTGGTCCCTGGGTAGAACAACTTTATTTCTAGTTGTCCCTTGGTAGTATATCATTATTTACTGTTGTCCCTGGGCAGTATATCATTATTTACAGTGGTCCCTGGGTAGTATATCATTATTTACAGTGGTCCCTGGGTAGTATATCATTATTGACAGTGTTCCCTGGGTAGAATATCATTATTTACAGTGGTCTCTGTGTAGTATCTCATTATTTACGGTGGTCCCTGTGTAGAATATCATTACTTACTGTGGTCCCTGGGCAGTATATCATTATTGATTATGGTCCCTGGGTAGAGTATCATTATTTACAGTGGTCCCTGGGTAGTATATCATTATTTATAGTGGTCCTTGGGTAGATTATCATCATTTACAGTGGTCCCTGGGTAGTATATCATTATTTCCAGTGGTCCTTGGGTAGAATATCATTATTTATAGTGGTCCCTGCGTATTATATCATTCTTTACAGTGGTCCCTTTGTAGAATATCATTCATTACAGTGGTCACTGGGTAGAATATCATTATTTACAGTGCTCCCTGGGTAGTATATCATTATTTACAGTGGTCCCTGGGCAGAATACCATTATTTATAGTGGTCCCTGTGTAGTATCTCATTATTTACGGTGGTCCCTGTGTAGAATATCATTACTTACAGTGGTCCCTGGGCAGTATATCATTATTGATTATGGTCCCTGGGTAGAGTATCATTATTTACAGTGGTCCCTGGGTAGAATATCACTATTTATAGTGGTCCCTGCGGATTATATTATTATTTACAGTGGTCCCCGAGTAGAACATCATTATTTCTAGTGGTCCCTTGGTAGTATATCATTATTTACTGTGGTCCCTGTGCAGTATATCATTATTTACACTGGTCCCTGGGTAGAATATCATCATTTACAGTGGTCCCTGGGTAGAATATCATTATTTACAGTGATCCCTGGGTAGTATATCATTATTTACAGTTGTCCCTGGGTAGAATATCATTATTGACAGTGGTCCCAGGGTAATATATCACTATTTACATTGGTCCCTGGGTAGAATATCATTATTTACAGTGGTCCCTGGGTAGTATATCATTATTTACAGTGGACTCTGGATGGTGGATCTTTAATTACATTGGTCCGTCGGAAGTATATCTTTATTTACAGTGGTCCCTGGGTACTATATCATTATTTACCGTGATCCCTGGGTAGTATATCATTATTTACCGTGATCCCTGGATTGTATCTCATTATTTACAGTGGACTCTGGATGGTGTATCTTTAATTACAGTTGTCCATCGGTAGTATATCTTTATTTAGAGTTGTCACTGGATAGTATATCATTATTTACTGTGGTCAATGGGTAGAATAACATTATTTTCAGTGGTCCCTGTGCAGCATATCTTTATCTACCGCGATCCCATGGCAAAATATCATTATTTACAGTGGTCCCATGGTAAAATATCATTATTTACAGTGGTCCCTGGGTAGAATATCATTATTTACAGTGGTCCCTGGGTAGTGCAACATTATCTACAGTGGTCTCTGGGTTGTATCTCATTACTTCCAGCGTTCCCTGGGTAGAATATCGTTATAAACAGTGGTTCCAGGGTGGCATATCATTATTTACAATGGCCCCTGGGTAGTATAGCATTATTTACAGTGGGCCCCGGGTAGTATTTAATTATTTACAGGGTTCCATGTTCAGTACATCATTATTTACAGTGGTCCCTGGGTAGTATATCATTATTTACAGTGGTCCCTGGATAGTATATCATTATTTACAGTTGTCCCTGGGTAGAATATCATTTTCCACAGTGATCCCTGGGCAGTATATCGTTATTTACAGTGGTCCCAAGGTGGTATATCATGATTTACAGGGGTCTGGATTGTCTATCATTCTTTACAATGGACCCTGGATGGTGTATCTTTAACTACAGTGGTCCTTCGGTAGTATATCTTTATATCATTCACCTGAGGAAGGAGCAGCGCTCCGAAAGCTAGTGACATCGAAACAAACCTGTTGGACTTTAACCTGGTGTTGTAAGACTTCGTACTATCTTTATTTAGAGTTGTCACTGGATAGTATATCATTATTTACTGTGGTCCCTGGGTTGTATATCATTATTTACAGTGGTCCCTGTGCAGCATATCTTTATCTACCGCGATCCCATGGTAAAATATCATTATTTACAGTGGTCCCATGGTAAAATATCATTATTTACAGTGGTCCCTGGGTAGAATATCATTATTTACAGTGGTCCCTGGGTAGTGTGACATTATCTACAGTGGTCCCTGGGTTGTATCTCATTACTTTCAGCGTTCCCTGGGTAGAATATCGTTATAAACAGTGGTTCCAGGGTGGCATATCATTTTTTACAATGGCCCCTGGGTAGTATAGCATTATTTACAGTCGGCCCCGGGTAGTATTTCATTATTGACAGGGTTCCCTGTTCAGTACATCATTATTTGCAGAGGACCCTGGATAGTATATCATTATTTACAGTGGTCCCTGGATAGTATATCATTATTTACAGTTGTCCCTGGGTAGTATATCATTATTTACAGTGGTCCCTGGATAGTATATCATTATTTACAGTTGTCCCTGGGTAGTATATCATTTTCCACAGTGGTCCCTGGGCAGTATATCGTTATTTACAGTGGTCCTAGGGTGTCATGTCATGATTTACCATGGTACATGGAGAGTATGTCATCAATTATAGTGTGCACTATGTAGTACATCTTTATTCACAGTGGACCATGGGCAGTATGTCATTATTTGCAGTGGTCCCTGGGTAGTATATCATTATTTACAGGGGTCTGGATTGTCTATCATTATTTACAGTTGTCGCTTGGTGATATATAATTATTTGCAGTGGTCTCTGGGCGGCATATCATTAGTTATAGTGGTCCCTGGGTAACATATCATTATTTACAGTGGTCCCAGGGTAGTGTAGTATTATTTACAGTGGTCCCAGAGTGAAACATCATGATTTACAGTGGTCTCTGGAAATTATGTCATCATTTATAGTGTGCCCTGTGTAGTACCTCTTAATTTACAGTGGAGTCTGGAAAGTATTTCATTATTAACAGTCGTCCCAGGGTAGAATATCAGTATTTACAGTGGTCTCTGCGAGATATATCATTCTTCACAGAGTGGTCCCTGGGCAGTATATCATTATTTACAGTCGTCCCTGTTTAGAATATCATGAAATACAGTGGTCTCTGAGCAGTATATCATTATTTACAGTGGTCCCTGAGTAGAATATCATTATTTGCAGTGGTCCCTGGGTAGAATATCATTATTTACAATGGTCCCTGGATAGTACATCATTATTTACAGTGGTCCCTGGGGAGAATACCATTATTTACAATGGTCCCTGGGTAGAATATCATTATTTACAGTGGTCCTTAGGTAGTATACCATTATTTACAGTGTTCCCTGGGTATGTTATCATTCTTTACAGTGGTCCCTGGGTAGAATATCATTATTTGCAGTGGTCCCTAGGTAGTATATCATTATTTACAGTGGTCCATGGGTAGAATACCATAATTTACAGTTGTCCCTGGGTAGAACATCATTATTTCAAGTGGTCCCTTGGTAGTATATCATTATTTACTGTGGTCCCTGTGCAATATGTCATTATTTACCGTGGTCCCTGGGTAGAATATCATTATTTACAGTGGTCCCAGGGTATTATATAATTCTTTGCAGTGGTCCCTGGGTAGAATATTATTATTTACAGTGGTCCCTGGGTATTATATCATTATTTACAGTGGTCCCTGGATTGAATATCATTATTAACTGTGGTCCCTGGGCAGTATGTCATTATTTACTGTACGAAGTCTTACAACACCAGGTTAAAGTCCAACAGGTTTGTTTCGATGTCACTAGCTTTCGGAGCGCTGCTCCTTCCTCAGGTGAATGAATCAGGCATCTTTGAATCTGGCTATATATGTGTTTCTGGAACAGCCGTGGGAAGGGCTGGGTGGCGGAGGGCCGGGCTGTGGGTGCCGTGGGAAGGGCTGGGTGGCGGAGGGCTGTGGGTGCCGTGGGAAGGGCTGGGTGGCGGAGGGCTGTGGGTGCCGTGGGAAGGGCTGGGTGGCGGAGGGCTGTGGGTGCCGTGGGCAGAGCTGGGTGGCGGAGGGCGGTGGGTGCCGTGGGAAGGGCTGGGTGGCGGAGGGCCGGGCTGTGGGTGCCGTGGGAAGGGCTGGGTGGCGGAGGGCTGTGGGTGCCGTGGGAAGGGCTGGGTGGTGGAGCGGAGGGCTGTGGGTGCCGTGGGAAGGGCTGGGTGGCGGAGGGCCGGGCTGTGGGTGCCGTGGGAAGGGCTGGGTGGTTAGGGTTGTGGGTGCCGTGGGAAGGGCTGGGTGGCGGAGGGCCGGGCTGTGGGTGCCGTGGGAAGGGGTGGGTGGCGGAGGACTGTGGGTGCCGTGGGAAGGGCTGGGTGGCGGAGGGCTGGGCTGTGGGTGCCGTGGGAAGGGCTGGGTGGCGGAGGGCTGGGCTGTGGGTGCCGTGGGAAGGGCTGGGTGGCGGAGGGCTGTGGGTGCCGGGCGAAGGGCTGGGTGGCGGAGGGCTGTGGGTGCCGTGGGAAGGGCTGGGTGGGGGAGGGCCGGGCTGTGGGTGCCGTGGGCAGGGCTGGGTGGCGGAGGGCTGTGGGTGCCGTGGGAAGGGCTGGGTGGCGGAGGGCCGGGCTGTGGGTGCCGTGTGAAGGGGTGGGTGGCGGAGGGCTGTGGGTGCCGTGGGAAGGGCTGGGTGGCGGAGGGCTGGGCTGTGGGTGCCGTGGGAAGGGCTGGGTGGCGGAGGGCTGGGCTGTGGGTGCCGTGGGAAGGGCTGGGTGGCGGAGGGCTGTGGGTGCCGTGGGAAGGGCTGGGTGGGGGAGGGCTGTGGGTGCCGGGGGAAGGGCTGGGTGGGGGAGGGCCGGGCTGTGGGTGCCGTGGGAAGGGCTGGGTGGGGGAGGGCTGTGGGTGCCGGGGGAAGGGCTGGGTGGGGGAGGGCCGGGCTGTGGGTGCCGTGGGAAGGGCTGGGTGGGGGAGGGCTGTGGGTGCCGGGGGAAGGGCTGGGTGGGGGAGGGCCGGGCTGTGGGTGCCGTGGGAAGGGCTGGGTGGGGGAGGGCCGGGCTGTGGGTGCCGTGGGAAGGGCTGGGTGGGGGAGGGCTGTGGGTGCCGGGGGAAGGGCTGGGTGGGGGAGGGCCGGGCTCTGGGTGCCGTGGGCAGGGCTGGGTGGCGGCCGGGGGTCCCTGGAGCGGGGGCAGGCGCTGCCCACGGGCACACTCGAAGCTTTCCGGGCTGGCTGGGCCCCGCAGGGGGTGGGCTGCCTTATTGGTCCCGATCTTCGCACTTTGATTTGACGGGGAATTTGATAAGGTTTTGTTGCCTTTTCTGTTCTGTTTGGGCCGTGCTCTACCCGCTGTTTTGGGGCACCCCCCACATTTGTTTCTCATCCCTTAGTTATTTATGTTCTGTTTGCTGAGTTTGACGCCATGGTACCAGCGCCACGCCGATTAGTGGCGGGCGCTACTTTAACCCTGCACGCACCAAAAAAGTACGTGCAGGCCACCCCCCCCCCCCCCCCCCCACAAAATACATTGAATAAAAAGGGAAAAAAAAGTAACATCAAACAGTTCAACCTTACAAAAGGTGGAGTGTGTGTGTGGGCTGGCCGGGAGTGGCCTGGAGTGTGTGTGTGGGCTGGCCGGGAGTGGCCTGGAGTGTGTGTGTGGGCTGGCCGGGAGTGGCCTGGAGTGTGTGTGTGGGCTGGCCGGGAGTGGCCTGGAGTGTGTGTGTGGGCTGGCCGGGAGTGGCCTGGAGTGTGTGTGTGGGCTGGCCGGGAGTGGCCTGGAGTGTGTGTTTGGGCTGGCCGGGAGTGGCCTGGAGTGTGTGTGTGGGCTGGCCGGGAGTGGCCTGGAGTGTGTGTGTGGGCTGGCCGGGAGTGGCCTGGAGTGTGTGTGTGGGCTGGCCGGGAGTGGTCTGGAGTGCGTGTGTGGGCTGGCCGGGAGTAGCCTGGATTGCGTGTGTGGGCTGGCCGGGAGTGGCCTGGAGTATGTGTGTGGGCTGGCCGGGAGTGGCCTGGAGTGTGTGTGTGGGCTGGCCGGGAGTGGCCTGGAGTGTGTGTGTGGGCTGGCCGGGAGTGGCCTGGAGTGTGTGTGTGGGCTGGCCGGGAGTGGTCTGGAGTGCGTGTGTGGGCTGGCCGGGAGTGGACTGGAGTGTGTGTGTGGGCTGGCCGGGAGTGGCCTGCAGTTTGTGTGTGGGCTGGCCGGGAGTGGCCTGGAGAGTGTGTGTGGGCTGGTCGGGAGTGGACTGGAGTGTGTGTGTGGGCTGGCCGGGAGTGGCCTGGAGTGTGTGTGTGGGCTGGCCGGGAGTGACCTGGAGAGTGTGTGTAGGCTGGCCGGGAGTGGCCTGTAGTGTGTGTGGGCTGGCCGGGAGTGGCCTGGAGTGCGTGTGTGGGCTGGCCGGGAGTGGTCTGGAGTGCGTGTGTGGGCTGGCCGGGAGTAGCCTGGAGTGCGTGTGTGGGCTGGCCGGGAGTGGCCTGGAGTGTGTGTGTGGGCTGGCCGGGAGTGGCCTGGAGTGTGTGTGTGGGCTGGCCGGGAGTGGCCTGTCCTGGAGTGTGTGTGTGGGCTGGCCGGGAGTGGCCTGGAGTGTGTGTGTGGGCTGGCCGGGAGTGGCCGGGAGTGTGTGATTGGGATGGCCGGCAGTGGCCTGGAGTGTGTGTGTGGGCTGGCCGGGAGTGGCCTGGAGTGTGTGTGTGGGCTGGCCGGGAGTGGCCTGGAGTGTGTGTGTTGGCTGGCCGGGAGTGGCCTGGAGTGTGTGAGTGGGCTGGCCGGGAGTGGCCTGGAGTGTGTGTGTGGGCTGGCCGGGAGTGGCCTGGAGTGTGAGTGTGGGCTGGCCGGGAGTGGCCTGGAGTGTGTGTGTGGGCTGGCCGGGAGTGGCCTGGAGTGTGTGTGTGGGCTGGCCGGGAGTGGCCTGGAGTGTGTGTGTGGGCTGGCCGGGAGTGGCCGGGAGTGTGTGAGTGGGCTGGCCGGGAGTGGCCTGGAGTGTGTGTGTGGGCTGGCCGGGAGTGGCCTGGAGTGTGTGTGTGGGCTGGCAATGAGTGGCCTGGAGTGTGTGTGTGGGCTGGCCAGGAGTGGCCTGGAGTGTGTCTCTGGGCTGGCCGGGAGTAGCCTGGAGTGTGTGTGTGGGCTGGCCGGGAGTGGCCTGGAGTGTGTGTGTGGGCTGGCCGGAAGTGGCCTGGAGTGTGTTTGTGGGATGGACGGGAGTGGCCTGGACTGTGTGTGTGTGGGCTGGCCGGGAGTGGCCTGGAGTGTGAGTGTGGGCTGACCGGGAGTGGCCTGGAGTGTGTGTGTGGGCTGGCCGGGAGTGGCCTGGCCTGGAGTGTGTGTGTGGGCTGGCCGGGAGTGGCCTGGAGTGTGTGTGTGGGCTGGCAATGAGTGGCCTGGAGTGTGTGTGTGGGCTGGCCAGGAGTGGCCTGGAGTGTGTCTGTGGGCTGGCCGGGAGTAGCCTGGAGTGTGTGTGTGGGCTGGCCGGGAGTGGCCTGGAGTGTGTGTGTGGGCTGGCCGGAAGTGGCCTGGAGTGTGTTTGTGGGTTGGACGGGAGTGGCCTGGACTGTGTGTGTGTGGGCTGGCCGGGAGTGGCCTGGAGTGTGAGTGTGGGCTGACCGGGAGTGGCCTGGAGTGTGTGTGTGGGCTGGCCGGGAGTGGCCTGGCCTGGAGTGTGTGTGTGGGCTGGCCGGGAGTGGCCTGGAGTGTGAGTGTGGGCTGGCCGGGAGTGGCCTGGAGTGTGTGTGTGGGCTGGCCGGGAGTGGCCTGGAGTGTGTGTGTGGGCTGGCCGGGAGTGGCCTGGAGTGTGTGTGTGGGCTGGCCGGGAGTGGCCTGGAGTGTGTGTTTGGGCTGGCCGGGAGTGGCCTGGAGTGTGTGTGTGGGCTGGCCGGGAGTGGCCTGGAGTGTGTGTGTGGGCTGGCCGGGAGTGGCCTGGAGTGTGTGTGTGGGCTGGCCGGGAGTGGTCTGGAGTGCGTGTGTGGGCTGGCCGGGAGTAGCCTGGATTGCGTGTGTGGGCTGGCCGGGAGTGGCCTGGAGTGTGTGTGTGGGCTGGCCGGGAGTGGCCTGGAGTGTGTGTGTGGGCTGGCCGGGAGTGGCCTGGAGTGTGTGTGTGGGCTGGCCGGGAGTGGCCTGGAGTGTGTGTGTGGGCTGGCCGGGAGTGGTCTGGAGTGCGTGTGTGGGCTGGCCGGGAGTGGACTGGAGTGTGTGTGTGGGCTGGCCGGGAGTGGCCTGCAGTTTGTGTGTGGGCTGGCCGGGAGTGGCCTGGAGAGTGTGTGTGGGCTGGTCGGGAGTGGACTGGAGTGTGTGTGTGGGCTGGCCGGGAGTGGCCTGGAGTGTGTGTGTGGGCTGGCCGGGAGTGACCTGGAGAGTGTGTGTAGGCTGGCCGGGAGTGGCCTGTAGTGTGTGTGGGCTGGCCGGGAGTGGCCTGGAGTGCGTGTGTGGGCTGGCCGGGAGTGGTCTGGAGTGCGTGTGTGGGCTGGCCGGGAGTAGCCTGGAGTGCGTGTGTGGGCTGGCCGGGAGTGGCCTGGAGTGTGTGTGTGGGCTGGCCGGGAGTGGCCTGGAGTGTGTGTGTGGGCTGGCCGGGAGTGGCCTGGCCTGGAGTGTGTGTGTGGGCTGGCCGGGAGTGGCCTGGAGTGTGTGTGTGGGCTGGCCGGGAGTGGCCGGGAGTGTGTGATTGGGATGGCCGGCAGTGGCCTGGAGTGTGTGTGTGGGCTGGCCGGGAGTGGCCTGGAGTGTGTGTGTGGGCTGGCCGGGAGTGGCCTGGAGTGTGTGTGTTGGCTGGCCGGGAGTGGCCTGGAGTGTGTGAGTGGGCTGGCCGGGAGTGGCCTGGAGTGTGTGTGTGGGCTGGCCGGGAGTGGCCTGGAGTGTGAGTGTGGGCTGGCCGGGAGTGGCCTGGAGTGTGTGTGTGGGCTGGCCGGGAGTGGCCTGGAGTGTGTGTGTGGGCTGGCCGGGAGTGGCCTGGAGTGTGTGTGTGGGCTGGCCGGGAGTGGCCGGGAGTGTGTGAGTGGGCTGGCCGGGAGTGGCCTGGAGTGTGTGTGTGGGCTGGCCGGGAGTGGCCTGGAGTGTGTGTGTGGGCTGGCAATGAGTGGCCTGGAGTGTGTGTGTGGGCTGGCCAGGAGTGGCCTGGAGTGTGTCTGTGGGCTGGCCGGGAGTAGCCTGGAGTGTGTGTGTGGGCTGGCCGGGAGTGGCCTGGAGTGTGTGTGTGGGCTGGCCGGAAGTGGCCTGGAGTGTGTTTGTGGGTTGGACGGGAGTGGCCTGGACTGTGTGTGTGTGGGCTGGCCGGGAGTGGCCTGGAGTGTGAGTGTGGGCTGACCGGGAGTGGCCTGGAGTGTGTGTGTGGGCTGGCCGGGAGTGGCCTGGCCTGGAGTGTGTGTGTGGGCTGGCCGGGAGTGGCCTGGAGTGTGTGTGTGGGCTGGCCGGGAGTGGCCGGGAGTGTGTGTGTGGGCTGGCCGGTAGTGGCCTGGAGTGTGTGTGTGGGCTGGCCGGGAGTGGCCTGGAGTGTGTGTGTGGGCTGGCCGGGAGTGGCCTGGAGTGTGTGTGTGGGCTGGCCGGGAGTGGCCTGGAGTGTGTGTGTGGGCTGGCCGGGAGTGGCCGGGAGTGTGTGTGTGGGCTGGCCGGGAATTACCTGGAGTGTGTGTGTGGGCTGGCCGGGAGTGGCCTGGAGTGTGTGTGTGGGCTGGCCGGGAGTGGCCTGGAGTGTGTGTGTGGGCTTCCCGGGAGTGGCCTGGAGTGTGTGTGTGGGCTGGCCGGGAGTGGCCTGGAGTGTGTGTGTGGGATGGCCGGGAGTGGCCTGGAGTGTGTGTGTGGGCTGGCCGGGAGTGGCCTGGAGTGTGTGAGTGGGCTGGCCGGGAGTGGCCTGGAGTGTGTGTGTGGGCTGCCCGGGAGTGGCCTGGAGTGTGTGTGTGGGCTGGCCGGGAGTGACCTGGAGAGTGTGTGTAGGCTGGCCGGGAGTGGCCTGTAGTGTGTGTGGGCTGGCCGGGAGTGGCCTGGAGTGCGTGTGTGGGCTGGCCGGGAGTGGTCTGGAGTGCGTGTGTGGGCTGGCCGGGAGTAGCCTGGAGTGCGTGTGTGGGCTGGCCGGGAGTGGCCTGGAGTGTGTGTGTGGGCTGGCCGGGAGTGGCCTGGAGTGTGTGTGTGGGCTGGCCGGGAGTGGCCTGGCCTGGAGTGTGTGTGTGGGCTGGCCGGGAGTGGCCTGGAGTGTGTGTGTGGGCTGGCCGGGAGTGGCCGGGAGTGTGTGATTGGGATGGCCGGCAGTGGCCTGGAGTGTGTGTGTGGGCTGGCCGGGAGTGGCCTGGAGTGTGTGTGTGGGCTGGCCGGGAGTGGCCTGGAGTGTGTGTGTTGGCTGGCCGGGAGTGGCCTGGAGTGTGTGAGTGGGCTGGCCGGGAGTGGCCTGGAGTGTGTGTGTGGGCTGGCCGGGAGTGGCCTGGAGTGTGAGTGTGGGCTGGCCGGGAGTGGCCTGGAGTGTGTGTGTGGGCTGGCCGGGAGTGGCCTGGAGTGTGTGTGTGGGCTGGCCGGGAGTGGCCTGGAGTGTGTGTGTGGGCTGGCCGGGAGTGGCCGGGAGTGTGTGAGTGGGCTGGCCGGGAGTGGCCTGGAGTGTGTGTGTGGGCTGGCCGGGAGTGGCCTGGAGTGTGTGTGTGGGCTGGCAATGAGTGGCCTGGAGTGTGTGTGTGGGCTGGCCAGGAGTGGCCTGGAGTGTGTCTGTGGGCTGGCCGGGAGTAGCCTGGAGTGTGTGTGTGGGCTGGCCGGGAGTGGCCTGGAGTGTGTGTGTGGGCTGGCCGGAAGTGGCCTGGAGTGTGTTTGTGGGATGGACGGGAGTGGCCTGGACTGTGTGTGTGTGGGCTGGCCGGGAGTGGCCTGGAGTGTGAGTGTGGGCTGACCGGGAGTGGCCTGGAGTGTGTGTGTGGGCTGGCCGGGAGTGGCCTGGCCTGGAGTGTGTGTGTGGGCTGGCCGGGAGTGGCCTGGAGTGTGTGTGTGGGCTGGCAATGAGTGGCCTGGAGTGTGTGTGTGGGCTGGCCAGGAGTGGCCTGGAGTGTGTCTGTGGGCTGGCCGGGAGTAGCCTGGAGTGTGTGTGTGGGCTGGCCGGGAGTGGCCTGGAGTGTGTGTGTGGGCTGGCCGGAAGTGGCCTGGAGTGTGTTTGTGGGTTGGACGGGAGTGGCCTGGACTGTGTGTGTGTGGGCTGGCCGGGAGTGGCCTGGAGTGTGAGTGTGGGCTGACCGGGAGTGGCCTGGAGTGTGTGTGTGGGCTGGCCGGGAGTGGCCTGGCCTGGAGTGTGTGTGTGGGCTGGCCGGGAGTGGCCTGGAGTGTGAGTGTGGGCTGGCCGGGAGTGGCCTGGAGTGTGTGTGTGGGCTGGCCGGGAGTGGCCTGGAGTGTGTGTGTGGGCTGGCCGGGAGTGGCCTGGAGTGTGTGTGTGGGCTGGCCGGGAGTGGCCTGGAGTGTGTGTTTGGGCTGGCCGGGAGTGGCCTGGAGTGTGTGTGTGGGCTGGCCGGGAGTGGCCTGGAGTGTGTGTGTGGGCTGGCCGGGAGTGGCCTGGAGTGTGTGTGTGGGCTGGCCGGGAGTGGTCTGGAGTGCGTGTGTGGGCTGGCCGGGAGTAGCCTGGATTGCGTGTGTGGGCTGGCCGGGAGTGGCCTGGAGTGTGTGTGTGGGCTGGCCGGGAGTGGCCTGGAGTGTGTGTGTGGGCTGGCCGGGAGTGGCCTGGAGTGTGTGTGTGGGCTGGCCGGGAGTGGCCTGGAGTGTGTGTGTGGGCTGGCCGGGAGTGGTCTGGAGTGCGTGTGTGGGCTGGCCGGGAGTGGACTGGAGTGTGTGTGTGGGCTGGCCGGGAGTGGCCTGCAGTTTGTGTGTGGGCTGGCCGGGAGTGGCCTGGAGAGTGTGTGTGGGCTGGTCGGGAGTGGACTGGAGTGTGTGTGTGGGCTGGCCGGGAGTGGCCTGGAGTGTGTGTGTGGGCTGGCCGGGAGTGACCTGGAGAGTGTGTGTAGGCTGGCCGGGAGTGGCCTGTAGTGTGTGTGGGCTGGCCGGGAGTGGCCTGGAGTGCGTGTGTGGGCTGGCCGGGAGTGGTCTGGAGTGCGTGTGTGGGCTGGCCGGGAGTAGCCTGGAGTGCGTGTGTGGGCTGGCCGGGTGTGGCCTGGAGTGTGTGTGTGGGCTGGCCGGGAGTGGCCTGGAGTGTGTGTGTGGGCTGGCCGGGAGTGGCCTGGCCTGGAGTGTGTGTGTGGGCTGGCCGGGAGTGGCCTGGAGTGTGTGTGTGGGCTGGCCGGGAGTGGCCGGGAGTGTGTGATTGGGATGGCCGGCAGTGGCCTGGAGTGTGTGTGTGGGCTGGCCGGGAGTGGCCTGGAGTGTGTGTGTGGGCTGGCCGGGAGTGGCCTGGAGTGTGTGTGTTGGCTGGCCGGGAGTGGCCTGGAGTGTGTGAGTGGGCTGGCCGGGAGTGGCCTGGAGTGTGTGTGTGGGCTGGCCGGGAGTGGCCTGGAGTGTGAGTGTGGGCTGGCCGGGAGTGGCCTGGAGTGTGTGTGTGGGCTGGCCGGGAGTGGCCTGGAGTGTGTGTGTGGGCTGGCCGGGAGTGGCCTGGAGTGTGTGTGTGGGCTGGCCGGGAGTGGCCGGGAGTGTGTGAGTGGGCTGGCCGGGAGTGGCCTGGAGTGTGTGTGTGGGCTGGCCGGGAGTGGCCTGGAGTGTGTGTGTGGGCTGGCAATGAGTGGCCTGGAGTGTGTGTGTGGGCTGGCCAGGAGTGGCCTGGAGTGTGTCTGTGGGCTGGCCGGGAGTAGCCTGGAGTGTGTGTGTGGGCTGGCCGGGAGTGGCCTGGAGTGTGTGTGTGGGCTGGCCGGAAGTGGCCTGGAGTGTGTTTGTGGGTTGGACGGGAGTGGCCTGGACTGTGTGTGTGTGGGCTGGCCGGGAGTGGCCTGGAGTGTGAGTGTGGGCTGACCGGGAGTGGCCTGGAGTGTGTGTGTGGGCTGGCCGGGAGTGGCCTGGCCTGGAGTGTGTGTGTGGGCTGGCCGGGAGTGGCCTGGAGTGTGTGTGTGGGCTGGCCGGGAGTGGCCGGGAGTGTGTGTGTGGGCTGGCCGGTAGTGGCCTGGAGTGTGTGTGTGGGCTGGCCGGGAGTGGCCTGGAGTGTGTGTGTGGGCTGGCCGGGAGTGGCCTGGAGTGTGTGTGTGGGCT
This sequence comes from Scyliorhinus torazame, assembly GCF_047496885.1. Classification (NCBI taxonomy): domain Eukaryota; kingdom Metazoa; phylum Chordata; class Chondrichthyes; order Carcharhiniformes; family Scyliorhinidae; genus Scyliorhinus; species Scyliorhinus torazame. Next base: position 59,174,521 of record NC_092711.1, read on the forward strand.
GGCCGGGAGTGGCCTGGAGTGTGTGTGTGGGCTGGCCGGGAGTGGCCGGGAGTGTGTGTGTGGGCTGGCCGGGAATTACCTGGAGTGTGTGTGTGGGCTGGCCGGGAGTGGCCTGGAGTGTGTGTGTGGGCTGGCCGGGAGTGGCCTGGAGTGTGTGTGTGGGCTTCCCGGGAGTGGCCTGGAGTGTGTGTGTGGGCTGGCCGGGAGTGGCCTGGAGTGTGTGTGTGGGATGGCCGGGAGTGGCCTGGAGTGTGTGTGTGGGCTGGCCGGGAGTGGCCTGGAGTGTGTGAGTGGGCTGGCCGGGAGTGGCCTGGAGTGTGTGTGTGGGCTGCCCGGGAGTGGCCTGGAGTGTGTGTGTGGGCTGGCCGGGAGTGGCCTGGAGTGTGTGTGTGGGCTGGCCGGGAGTGGCCTGGAGTGTGTGTGTGGGCTGGCCGGGAGTCGCCTGGCCTGGAGTGTGTGTGTGGACTGGCCGGGAGTGGCCTGGAGTGTGTGTGTGGGCTGGCCGGGAGTGGCCTGGCCTGGAGTGTGTGTGTGGGCTGGCCGGGAGTGGCCTGGAGTGTGTGTCTGGGCTGGCCGGCAGTGGCCTGGAGTGTGTGTGGGCTGGCCGGGTATGGCCTGGCCTGGAGAGTGTGTGTGGGCTGGCCGGGAGTGGCCTGGAGTCTGTGTGTGGGCTGGCCGGGAGTGGCCTGGAGTGTGTGTGTGGGCTGGCCGGGAGTGGCCTGGAGTGTGTGTGTGGGCTGTCCGGGAGTGGCTTGGAGTGTGTGTGTGGGCTGGCCAGGAGTGGCCTGGCCTGGAGTGTGTGTGTGCGCTGGCCGGGAGTGGCCTGGAGTGTGTGTGTGGGGTGGCCGGGAGTAGCCTGGAGTGTGTGTGTGGGCTGGCCGGGAGTGGCCTGGAGTGTGTGTCGGCTGGCCGGGAGTGGCCTGGAGTGTGTGTGTGGGCTGGCCGGGAGTGGCCTGGAGTGTGTGTGTGGGCTGGCCGGGAGTGGCCTGGAGTGTGTGTGTGGGCTGGCCGGGAGAGGCCTTGCCTGGAGTGTGTGTGTGGGCTGGCCGGGAGTGGCCTGGAGTGTGTGTGTGGGCTGGCCGGGAGTTGCCGGGAGTGTGAATGTGGGCTGGCCGGGAGTGGCCGGGAGTGTGTGTGTGGGCTGGCCGGGAGTGGCCTGGCCTGGAGTGTGTGTGTGGACTTGCCGGGAGTGGCCTGGCCTGGAGTGTGTGTGTGGGCTGGCCGAGAGTGGCCTGGAGTGTGTGTGTGGGCTGGCCGGGAGTGGCCTGGAGTGTGTGTGTGGGCTGGTCGGGAGTGGCCTGGAGTGTGTGTGTGGGCTGGCCGGGAGTGGCCGGGAGTGTGTGTGTGGGCTGGCCGGGAGTGGCCTGGCCTGGAGTGTGTGTGTGGGCTGGCCGGGAGTGGCTTGGTCTGGTGTGTGTGTGTGGGCTGGCCGGGAGTGGCCTGGAGTGTGTGTGTGGGCTGGCCGGGAGTGGCCTGGTCTGGAGTGTGTGTGTGGGCTGGCCGGGAGTGGCCTGGAGTGTGTGTGGGCTGGCCGGGACTGGCCTGGAGTGTGTGTGTGGGCTGGCCGGGAGTGGCCTGGAGTGTGTGTGGGCTGGCCGGGAGTGGCCTGGCCTGGAGTGTGTGTGTGGGCTGGCCGGGAGTGGCCTGGAGTGTGTGTGTGGGCTGGCCGGGAGAGGCCTTGCCTGGAGTGTGTGTGTGGGCTGGCCGGGAGTGGCCTGGAGTGTGTGTGTGGACTGGCCGGGAGTGGCCTGCAGTGTGTGTGTGGGCTGGCCGGGAGTCGCCTGGAGTGTGTGTGTGGGCTGGCCGGGAGTGGCCTGGAGTGTGTGTGGGCTGGCCGGGAGAACATAGAACATCGAAAATACAGCACAGAACAGGCCCTTCGGCCCACGATGTTGTGCCGAACCTTTGTCCTAGATTAATCATAGATTATCATTGAATTTACAGTGCAGAAGGAGGCCACTCGGCCCCCCGAGTCTGCACCAGCTCTTGGAAAGAGCACCCTACCCAAACTCAACACCTCCACCCAACACCAAGGGCAATTTGGACATTAAGGGCAATTTATCATTGGCCAATTCACCTAACCCGCACATCTTTGGACTGTGGGAGGAAACCGGAGCACCCGGAGGAAACCCACGCAGACACGGGGAGGACGTGCAGACTCCGCACAGACAATGACCCAAGCCGGAATCGAACCTGGGACCATGGATCTGTGAAGCAATTGTGCTATCCACAATGCTACCGTGCTGCCCTTAAGAACAAATAAATCTACACTATATCATTTTCCCGTAATCCATGTACCTATCCAACAGCTGCTTGAAGGTCCCTAATGTTTCCGACTCAACTACTTCCACAGGCAGTGCATTCCATGCCCCCACTACTCTCTGGGTAAAGAACCTACCTCTGATATCCCTCCTATATCTTCCACCTTTCACCTTAAATTTATGTCCCCTTGTAATGGTGTGTTCCACCTGGGGAAAAAAGTCTCTGACTGTCTACTCTATCTATTCCCCTGATCATCTTATAAACCTCTATCAAGTCGCCCCTCATCCTTCTCCGCTCTAATGAGAAAAGGCCTAGCACCCTCAACCTTTCCTCGTAAGACCTACTCTCCATTCCAGGCAACATCCTGGTAAATCTTCTTTGCACCTTTTCCAGAGCTTCCACATCCTTCCTAAAATGAGGCGACCAGAACTGTACACAGTACTCCAAATGTGGCCTTACCAAAGTTTTGTACAGCTGCATCATCACCTCACGGCTCTTAAATTCAATCCCTCTGTTAATGAACGCGAGCACACCATAGGCCTTCTTCACAGCTCTATCCACTTGAGTGGCAACTTTCAAAGATGTATGAACATAGACCCCAAGGCCTCTCTGCTCATCCACAATGCCAAGAACTCTACCGTTAACCCTGTATTCCGCATTCATATTTGTCCTTCCAAAATGGACAACCTCACACTTTTCAGGGTTAAACTCCATCTGCCACTTCTCAGCCCAGCTCTGCATCCTATCTATGTCTCTTTGCAGCCGACAACAGCCCTCCTTACTATCCACAACTCCACCAATCTTCGTATCGTCTGCAAATTTACTGACCCACCCTTCAACTCCCTCATCCAAGTCATTAATGAAAATCACAAACAGCAGAGGACCCAGAACTGATCCCTGCGGTACACCACTGGTAACTGGGATCCAGGCTGAATATTTGCCATCCACCACCACTCTCTGACTTCTATCGGTTAGCCAGTTCGTTATCCAACTGGCCAAATTTCCCACTATCCCATGCCTCCTTACTTTGTGCAGAAGCCTACCATGGGGAACTTTATCAAATGCCTTACTAAAATCCATGTACACTACATCCACTGCTTTACCTTCATCCACATGCTTGGTCACCTCCTCAAAGAATTCAATAAGATTTGTAAGGCAAGACCTACCCCTCACAAATCCGTGCTGACTATCCCTAATCAAGCAGTGTCTTTCCAGATGCTCAGAAATCCTATCCTTCAGTACCCTTTCCATTACTTTGCCTACCACCGAAGTAAGACTAACTGGCCTGTAATTCCCAGGGTTATCCCTAGTTCCTTTTTTGAACAGGGGCACGACATTCGCCACTCTCCAATCCCCTGGTACCACCCCTGTTGACAGTGAGGACGAAAAGATAATTGCCAACGGCTCTGCAATTTCATCTCTTGCTTCCCATAGAATCCTTGGATATATCCCGTCAGGCCCGGGGCTCTTGTCTATCCTCAAGTTTTTCAAAATGCCCAACACATCTTCCTTCCTAACAAGTATTTCCTCGAGCTTACCAATCTGTTTCACACTGTCCTCTCCAACAATATCGCCCCTCTCATTTGTAAATACAGAAGAAAAGTACTCATTCAAGACCTCTCCTATCTCTTCAGACTCAATACACAATCTCCCGCTACTGTCCTTGATCGGACCTACCCTCGCTCTAGTCATTCTCATATTTCTCACATATGTGTAAAAGGCCTTGGGGTTTTCCTTGATCCTACCCGCCAAAGATTGTTCATGCCCTCTCTTAGCTCTCCTAATCCCTTTCTTCAGTTCCCTCCTGGCTATCTTGTATCCCTCCAATGCCCTGTCTGAACCTTGTTTCCTCAGCCTTACATAAGTCTCCTTTTTCCTCTTAACAAGACATTCAACCTCTCTTGTCAACCATGGTTCCCTCACTCGACCATCTCTTCCCTGCCTGGCAGGGACATACATATCAAGGACATGTAGCACCTGTTCCTTGAACAAGTTCCACATTTCACTTGTGTCCTTCCCTGCCAGCCTATGTTCCCAACTTATGCACTTCAATTCTTGTCTGACAACATCGTATTTACCCTTCCCCCAATTGTAAACCTTGCCCTGTTGCACGTACCTATCCCTCTCCATTACTAAAGTGAAAGTCACAGAATTGTGGTCACTATCTCCAAAATGCTCCCCCACTAACAAATCTATCACTTGCCCTGGTTCATTACCCAGTACTAAATCTAATATTGCCCCTCCTCTGGTTGGACAATCTACATACTGTGTTAGAAAAGCTTCCTGGACACACTGCACAAACACCACCCCATCCAAACTATTTGATCTAAAGAGTTTCCACTCAATATTTGGGAAGTTAAAGTCGCCCATGACTACTACCCTATGACTTCTGCACCTTTCCAAAATCTGTTTCCCAATCTGTTCCTCCACATCTCTGCTACTATTGGGGGGCCTATAGAAAACTCCTAACAAGGTGACTGCTCCTTTCCTATTTCTGACTTCAACCCATACTACCTCAATAGGGTGATACTCCTCGAACTGCCTTTCTGCAGCTGTTATACTACCTCTAATTAATAATGCTACCCCCCCCACCTCTTTTACCACCCTCCCTAATCTTATTGAAACATCTATACCCAGGGACCTCCAACAACCATTTCTGCCCCTCTTCTATCCAAGTTTCCGTGATGGCCACCACATCGTAGTCCCAAGTACCGATCCATGCCTTAAGTTCACCCACCTTATTCCTGATGCTTCTTGCGTTGAAGTATACACACTTCAACCCATCTCCATGCCTGCAAATACTCTCCTTTGTCAGTGTTCCCTTCCCCACTGCCTCATTACACGCTTTGGCGTCGTGAATATCGGCTACCTTAGTTGCTGGACTACAAATCCGGTTCCCATTCCCCTGCCAAATTAGTTTAAACCCTCCCGAAGAGTACTAGCAAACCTCCCTCCCAGGATATTGGTGCCCCTCTGGTTCAGATGCAACCCGTCCTGCTTGTACAGGTCCCACCTTCCCCAGAATGCGCTCCAATTATCCAAATACCTGAAGCCTCCTACACCATTCCTGCAGCCACGTGTTCAACTGCACTCTCTCCCTATTCCTAGCCTCGCTATCACGTGGCACCGGCAACAAACCAGAGATGACAACTCTGTCTGTCCTGGCTTTCAACTTCCAGCCTAACTCCCTAAACTTGTTTATTACCTCCACACCCCTTTTCCTACCTATGTCGTTGGTACCAATGTGCACCACGACTTCTGGCTGCTCCCCCTCCCCCTTAAGGATCCTGAAGACACGATCCGAGACATCCCTGGCCCTGGCACCCGGGAGGCAACATACCTTCCGGGAGTCTCGCTCGCGACCACAGAATCTCCTATCTATTCCCCTAACCATTGAATCTCCTACAACTATTGCTTTTCTATTCTCCCCCCTTCCCTTCTGAGCCCCAGAGCCAGACTCAGTGCCAGAGACCTGGCCGCTAGGAGTGGCCTGGAGTGTGTGTGTGGGCTGGCCGGGAGTGGCCTGGAGTGTGTGTGTGGGTTGGCTGGGAGTGGCCTGGAGTGTGTGTGTGGGCTGGCCGGGAGTGGCCGGGAGTGTGTGTGTGGGTTGGCTGGGAGTGGCCTGGAGTGTGTGTGTGGGCTGGCCGGGAGTGGCCTGGCCTGGAGTGTGTGTGTGGGCTGGCCGGGAGTGGCCTGGCCTGGAGTGTGTGTGTGGGCTGGCCGGGAGTGGCCTGGAGTGTGTGTGGGCTGACCGGGAGTGGCCTGGAGTGTGTGTGTGGGCTGGCCGGGAGTGGCCTGCAGTGTGTGTGTGGGCTGGCCGGGAGTGGCCTGGAGTCTGTGTGTGGGCTGGCCGGGAGTGGCCTGGACTGTGTGTGTGGGCTGGCCGGGAGTGGGCGGGAGTGTGTGTGTGGGTTGGCTGGAAGTGGCCTGGAGTGTGTGTGTGGACTGGTCGGGAGTGGCCTGGAGTGTGTGTGTGGACAGGTCGGGAGTGGCCTGGCCTGGAGTGTGTGTGTGGGCTGGCCGGGAGTGGCCTGGAGTGTGTGTGTGTGGGCTGGCCGGGAGTGGCCTGGAGTGTGAGTGTGGACTGGCCGGGAGTAGTCTTGAGTATGTGTGTGGGCTGGCCGGGAGTGGCCTGGAGTGCGTGTGTGGGCTGGCCGGGAGTGGCCTGGAGTGTGTGTGTGGGCTGGCCGGGAGTGGCCTGGAGTGTGTGTGTGGGCAGGCCGGGAGAGTCCTGGAGTGTGTGTGTGTGGGCTGGCCGGGAGTGGCCTGGAGTGTGTGTGTGGGCTGGCCGGGAGTGGCCTGGAGTGTGTGTGTGGACTGGCCTGGAGTGTGTGTGTGGGCTGGCCGGGAGTGGCCTGGAGTGTGTGTGTGGGCTGGCCGGCAGTGGCCTGGCCTGGAGTGTGTGTGTGGGCTGGCCGGGAGTGGCCTGGAGTGTGTGTGTGGGCTGGCCGGGAGTGGCCTGGCCTGTAGTGTGTGTGTGGGCTGGCCGGGAGTGGCCTGGCCTGGAGTGTGTGTGTGGGCTGGCCGGGAGTGGCCTGGAGTGTGTGTGGGCTGGCCGGGAGTGGCCTGGAGTGTGTGTGTGGGCTGGCCGGGAGTGGCCTGGAGTGTGTGTGGGCTGGCCGGGAGTGGCCTGGCCTGGAGTGTGTGTGTGGGCTGGCCGGGAGTGGCCTGCAGTGTGTGTGTGGGCTGGCCGGGAGTGGCCTGGAGTGTGTGTGTGGGCTGGCCGGGAGAGGCCTTGCCTGGAGTGTGTGTGTGGGCTGGCCGGGAGTGGCCAGGAGTGTGTGTGTGGGCTGGCCGGGAGTGGCCAGGAGTGTGTGTGTGGACTGGCCGGGAGTTGCCTGGAGTGTGTGTGTGGGCTGGCCGGGAGTGGCCTGGAGTGTCTGTGTGGGCTGGCCGGGAGTGGCCTGGAGTGTGTGTGTGGGCTGGCCGGGAGTGGCCTGGAGTGTGTGTGTGGGCTGGCCGGGAGTGACCTGGAGTGTATGTGTGGGCTGGCCGGGAGTGGCCTGGAGTGTGTGTGTGGGCTGGCCAGGAGTGGCCTGGAGTGTGTGTGTGGGCTGACCGGGAGTGGCCTGGACTGTGTGTGTGGGCTGGCCGGGAGTGGCCTGGAGTGTGTGTGTGGGCTGGCCGGGAGTGGCCTGGAGTGTGTGTGTGGGCTGGCCGGGAGTGGCCTGGAGTGTGTGTGTGGGCTGGCCGGGAGTGGCCTGGAGTGTGTGTGTGGGCTGGCCGGGAGTGGCCTGGAGTGTGTGTGTGGGCTGGCCGGGAGTGGCCTGGAGTGTGAGTGTGGGCTGGCCGGGAGTGGCCTGGAGTGTGTGAGTGGGCTGGCCGCGAGTGGCCTGGAGTGTGTGTGTGGGCTGGCCGGGAGTGTGTGTGTGGGCTGGCCGGGAGTGGCCTGGAGTGTGTGTGTGGGCTGGCCGGGAGTGGCCTGGCCTGGAGTGTGTGTGTGGGCTGGCCGGGAGTGGCCTGGAGTGTGAGTGTGGGCTGGCCGGGAGTGGCCGGGAGTGTGTGATTGGGATGGCCGGGAGTGGCCTGGAGTGTGTGTGTGGGCTGGCCGGGAGTGGCCTGGAGTGTGTGTGTGGGCTGGCCGGGAGTGGCCTGGAGTGTGTGTGTGGGCTGGCCGGGAGTGGCCTGGAGTGTGTGAGTGGGCTGGCCGGGAGTGGCCTGGAGTGTGTGTGTGGGCTGGCCGGGAGTGGCCTGGAGTGTGAGTGTGGGCTGGCCGGGAGTGGCCTGGCCTGGAGTGTGTGTGTGGGCTGGCCGGGAGTGGCCTGGAGTGTGAGTGTGGGCTGGCCGGGAGTGGCCTGGAGTGTGTGTGTGGGCTGGCCGGGAGTGGCCTGGAGTGTGTGTGTGGGCTGGCCGGGAGTGGCCTGGAGTGTGTGTGTGGGCTGGCCGGGAGTGGCCCGGAGTGTGTGATTGGGATGGCCGGGAGTGGCCTGGAGTGTGTGTGTGGGCTGGCCGGGAGTGGCCTGGAGTGTGTGTGTGGGCTGGCCGGGAGTGTGTGTGTGGGCTGGCCGGGAGTGGCCTGGAGTGTGTGTGTGGGCTGGCCGGGAGTGGCCTGGCCTGGAGTGTGTGTGTGGGCTGGCCGGGAGTGGCCTGGAGTGTGTGTGTGGGCTGGCCGGGAGTGGCCGGGAGTGTGTGATTGGGATGGCCGGGAGTGGCCTGGAGTGTGTGTGTGGGCTGGCCGGGAGTGGCCTGGAGTGTGTGTGTGGGCTGGCCGGGAGTGGCCTGGAGTGTGTGTGTGGGCTGGCCGGGAGTGGCCTGGAGTGTGTGAGTGGGCTTGGCCGGGAGTGGCCTGGAGTGTGTGTGTGGGCTGGCCGGGAGTGGCCTGGAGTGTGAGTGTGGGCTGGCCGGGAGTGGCCTGGCCTGGAGTGTGTGTGTGGGCTGGCCGGGAGTGGCCTGGAGTGTGAGTGTGGGCTGGCCGGGAGTGGCCTGGAGTGTGTGTGTGGGCTGGCCGGGAGTGGCCTGGAGTGTGTGTGTGGGCTGGCCGGGAGTGGCCTGGAGTGTGTGTGTGGGCTGGCCGGGAGTGGCCGGGAGTGTGTGAGTAGGCTGGCCGGCAGTGGCCTGGAGTGTGTGTGTGGGCTGGCCGGGAGTGGCCTGGAGTGTGTGTGTGGGCTGGCAATGAGTGTCCTGGAGTGTGTGTGGGCTGGCCGGGAGTGGCCTGGAGTGTGTCTGTGGGCTGGCCGGGAGTAGCCTGGAGTGTGTGTGTGGGCTGGCAGGGAGTGGCCTGGAGTGTGTGTGTGGGTTGGCCGGGAGTGGCCTGGAGTGTGTTTGTGGGTTGGACGGGAGTGGCCTGGACTGTGTGTGTGTGGGCTGGCCGGGAGTGGCCTGGAGTGTGAGTGTGGGCTGACCGGGAGTGGACTGGAGTGTGTGTGTGGGCTGGCCGGGAGTGGCCTGGCCTGGAGTGTGTGTGTGGGCTGGCCGGGAGTGGCCTGGAGTGTGTGTGTGGGCTGGCCGGGAGTGTGTGTGTGTGCTGGCCGGCAGTGGCCTGGAGTGTGTGTGTGGGCTGGCCGGGAGTGGCCTGGAGTGTGTGTGTGGGCTGGCCGGGAGTGGCCTGGAGTGTGTGTGTGGGCTGGCCGGGAGTGGCCTGGAGTGTGTGTGTGGGCTGGCCGGGAGTGGCCTGGAGTGTGTGTGTGGGCTGGCCGGGAGTGGCCTGGAGTGTGTGTGTGGGCTGGCCGGGAGTGGCCTGGAGTGTGTGTGTGGGCTGGCCGGGAGTGGCCGGGAGTGTGTGTGTGGGCTGGCCGGGAGTGACCTGGAGTGTGTGTGTGGGCTGGCCGGGAGTGGCCTGGAGTGTGTGTGTGGGCTGGCCGGGAGTGGCCTGGAGTGTGTGTGTGGGCTGCCCGGGAGTGGCCTGGAGTGTGTGTGTGGGCTGGCCGGGAGTGGCCTGGAGTGTGTGTGTGGGCTGGCCGGGAGTGGCCTGGAGTGTGTGTGTGGACAGGTCGGGAGTGGCCTGGAGTGCGTGTGTGGGCTGGCCGGGAGTGGCCTGGAGTGTGTGTGGGCTGGCCGGGAGTGGCCTGGCCTGGAGTGTGTGTGTGGGCTGGCCGGGAGTAGCCTGGAGTGTGTGTGGGCTGGCCGGGAGTGGCCTGGAGTGTGTGGGTTGGCTGGCCGGGTGTGGCCTGGAGCGTGTGTGTGGGCTGGCCGGGAGTGGCCTGGAGTGTGTGTGGGCTGGCCGGGAGTGGCCTGGCCTGGAGTCTGTGTGTGGGCTGGCCGGGAGTGGCCTGGAGTGTGTGTGCGGGCTGGCCGGGAGTGGCCTGGCCTGGAGTCTGTGTGTGGGCTGGCCGGGAGTGGCCTGGAGTGAGTGTGTGGGCTGGCCGGGTGTGGCCTGGCCTGGAGTGTGTGTGTGGGTTGGCCGGGAGTGGCCTGGAGTGTGTGTTTGGGCTGGCCGGGAGTGGCCTGGAGTGTGTGTGTGGGCTGGCCGGGAGTGGCCTGGAGTGTGTGTGTGGGCTGGCCGGGAGTGGCCTGGAGTGTGTGTGTGGGCTGGCCGGGAGTGGCCTGGAGTGTGTGTGTAGGCTGGCCGGGAGTGGCCTGGAGTGTGTGTGTGGACTGGCCGGGAGAGGCCTGGAGTGTGTGTGTGGGCTGGCCGGGAGTGGCCTGGAGTGTGTGTGTGGGCTGGCCGGGAGTGGCCTGGAGTGCGTGTGTGGGCTGGCCGGGAGTGGCCTGGAGTGTGTGTGTGGGCTGGCCGGGAGTGGCCTGGCCTGGAGTGTGTGTGTGGGCTGGCCGGGAGTGGCCTGGAGTGTGTGTGTGGGCTGGCCGGGAGTGGCCGGGAATGTGTGTGAGGGCTGGCCGGGAGTGGCCTGGAGTGTGTGTGTGGGCTGGCCGGGAGTGGCCTGGGGTGTGTGTGTGGGCTGGCCGGGAGTGGCCTGGAGTGTGTGTGTGGGCTGGCCGGGAGTGGCCTGGAGTGTGTGTGTGGGCTGGCCGGGAGTGGCCTGGAGTATGTGTGTGGGCTGGCCGGGAGTGGCCTGGAGTATATGTGTGGGCTGGCCGTGAGTGGCCTGGAGTGTGTGTGTGGGCTGGCCTGGAGTGGCCTGGAGTGTGTGTGTGGGCTGACCGGGAGTTGCCTGGACTGTGTGTGTGGGCTGGCCGGGAGTGGCCTGGAGTGTGTGTGTGGGCTGGCCGGGAGTGGCCTGGAGTGTGTGTGTGGGCTGGCCGGGAGTGGCCTGGAGAGTGTGTGTGGGCTGGCCGGGAGTGGCCTGGAGTGTGTGTGTGGGCTGGCCGGGAGTGGCCTGGAGTGTGTGTGTGGGCTGGCCGGGAGTGGCCTGGAGTGTGTGAGTGGGCTGGCCGCGAGTGGCCTGGAGTGTGTGTGTGGGCTGGCCGGGAGTGTGTGTGTGGGCTGGCCGGGAGTGGCCTGGAGTTTGTGTGTGGGCTGGCCGGGAGTGGCCTGGCCTGGAGTGTGTGTGTGGGCTGGCCGGGAGTGGCCTGGAGTGTGAGTGTGGGCTGGCCGGGAGTGGCCGGGAGTGTGTGATTGGGATGGCCGGGAGTGGCCTGGAGTGTGTGTGTGGGCTGGCCGGGAGTGGCCTGGAGTGTGTGTGTGGGCTGGCCGGGAGTGGCCTGGAGTGTGTGTGTGGGCTGGCCGGGAGTGGCCTGGAGTGTGTGAATGGGCTGGCCGGGAGTGGCCTGGAGTGTGTGTGTGGGCTGGCCGGGAGTGGCCTGGAGTGTGAGTGTGGGCTGGCCGGGAGTGGCCTGGCCTGGAGTGTGTGTGTGGGCTGGCCGGGAGTGGCCTGGAGTGTGAGTGTGGGCTGGCCGGGAGTGGCCTGGAGTGTGTGTGTGGGCTGGCCGGGAGTGGCCTGGAGTGTGTGTGTGGGCTGGCCGGGAGTGGCCTGGAGTGTGTGTGTGGGCTGGCCGGGAGTGGCCGGGAGTGTGTGATTGGGATGGCCGGGAGTGGCCTGGAGTGTGTGTGTGGGTTGGCCGGGAGTGGCCTGGAGTGTGTGTGTTGGCTGGCCGGGAGTGTGTGTGTGGGCTGGCCGGGAGTGGCCTGGAGTGTGTGTGTGGGCTGGCCGGGAGTGGCCTGGCCTGGAGTGTGTGTGTGGGCTGGCCGGGAGTGGCCTGGAGTGTGTGTGTGGGCTGGCCGGGAGTGGCCGGGAGTGTGTGATTGGGATGGCCGGGAGTGGCCTGGAGTGTGTGTGTGGGCTGGCCGGGAGTGGCCTGGAGTGTGTGTGTGAGCTGGCCGGGAGTGGCCTGGAGTGTGTGTGTGGGCTGGCCGGGAGTGGCCTGGAGTGTGTGAGTGGGCTGGCCGGGAGTGGCCTGGAGTGTGTGTGTGGGCTGGCCGGGAGTGGCCTGGAGTGTGAGTGTGGGCTGGCCGGGAGTGGCCTGGCCTGGAGTGTGTGTGTGGGCTGGCCGGGAGTGGCCTGGAGTGTGAGTGTGGGCTGGCCGGGAGTGGCCTGGAGTGTGTGTGTGGGCTGGCCGGGAGTGGCCTGGAGTGTGTGTGTGGGCTGGCCGGGAGTGGCCTGGAGTGTGTGTGTGGGCTGGCCGGGAGTGGCCGGGAGTGTGTGTGTGTGCTGGCCGGGAGTGGCCTGGAGTGTGTGTGTGGGCTGGCCGGGAGTGGCCTGCAGTGTGTGTGTGGGCTGGCCGGGAGTGGCCTGGAGTGTGTGTGTGGGCTGGCCGGGAGTGGCCTGGAGTGTGTGTGTGGGCTGGCCGGGAGTGGCCTGGAGTGTGTGTGTGGGCTGGCCGGGAGTGGCCTGGAGTGTGTGTGTGGGCTGGCCGGGAGTGGCCTGGATTGTGTGTGTGGGCTGGCCGGGAGTGGCCGGGAGTGTGTGTGTGGGCTGGCCGGGAGTGACCTGGAGTGTGTGTGTGGGCTGGCCGGGAGTGGTCTGGAGTGTGTGTGTGGGCTGGCCGCGAGTGGCCTGGAGTGTGTGTGTGGGCTGCCCGGGAGTGGCCTGGAGTGTGTGTGTGGGCTGGCCGGGAGTGGCCTGGAGTGTGTGTGTGGGCTGGCCGGGAGTGGCCTGGAGTGTGTGTGTGGACAGGTCGGGAGTGGCCTGGAGTGCGTGTGTGGGCTGGCCGGGAGTGGCCTGGAGTGTGTGTGGGCTGGCCGGGAGTGGCCTGGCCTGGAGTGTGTGTGTGGGCTGGCCGGGAGTAGCCTGGAGTGTGTGTGGGCTGGCCGGGAGTGGCCTGGAGTGTGTGGGTTGGCTGGCCGGGTGTGGCCTGGAGCGTGTGTGTGGGCTGGCCGGGAGTGGCCTGGAGTGTGTGTGGGCTGGCCGGGAGTGGCCTGGCCTGGAGTCTGTGTGTGGGCTGGCCGGGAGTGGCCTGGAGTGTGTGTGTGGGCTGGCCGGGAGTGGCCTGGCCTGGAGTCTGTGTGTGGGCTGGCCGGGAGTGGCCTGGAGTGAGTGTGTGGGCTGGCCGGGTGTGGCCTGGCCTGGAGTGTGTGTGTGGGTTGGCCGGGAGTGGCCTGGAGTGTGTGTTTGGGCTGGCCGGGAGTGGCCTGGAGTGTGTGTGTGGGCTGGCCGGGAGTGGCCTGGAGTGTGTGTGTGGGCTGGCCGGGAGTGGCCTGGAGTGTGTGTGTGGGCTGGCCGGGAGTGGCCTGGAGTGTGTGTGTGGGCTGGCCGGGAGTGGCCTGGAGTGTGTGTGTGGACTGGCCGGGAGAGGCCTGGAGTGTGTGTGTGGGCTGGCCGGGAGTGGCCTGGAGTGTGTGTGTGGGCTGGCCGGGAGTGGCCTGGAGTGCGTGTGTGGGCTGGCCGGGAGTGGCCGGGAGTGTGTGTGTGGGCTGGCCGGGAGTGGCCTGGCCTGGAGTGTGTGTGTGGGCTGGCCGGGAGTGGCCTGGAGTGTGTGTGTGGGCTGGCCGGGAGAGTCCTGGAGTGTGTGTGTGGGCTGGCCGGGAGAGTCCTGGAGTGTGTGTGTGGGCTGGCCGGGAGTGGCCGGGAATGTGTGTGAGGGCTGGCCGGGAGTGGCCTGGAGTGTGTGTGTGGGCTGGCCGGGAGTGGCCTGGGGTGTGTGTGTGGGCTGGCCGGGAGTGGCCTGGAGTGTGTGTGTGGGCTGGCCGGGAGTGGCCTGGAGTGTGTGTGTGGGCTGGCCGGGAGTGGCCTGGAGTGTGTGTGTGGGCTGGCCGGGAGTGGCCTGGAGTGTGAGTGTGGGCTGGCCGGGAGTGGCCTGGAGTGTGTGAGTGGGCTGGCCGGGAGTGGCCAGGAGTGTGTGTGTGGACTGGCCGGGAGTTGCCTGGAGTGTGTGTGTGGGCTGGCCGGGAGTGGCCTGGAGTGTCTGTGTGGGCTGGCCGGGAGTGGCCTGGAGTGTGTGTGTGGGCTGGCCGGGAGTGGCCTGGAGTGTGTGTGTGGGCTGGCCGGGAGTGACCTGGAGTGTATGTGTGGGCTGGCCGGGAGTGGCCTGGAGTGTGTGTGTGGGCTGGCCAGGAGTGGCCTGGAGTGTGTGTGTGGGCTGACCGGGAGTGGCCTGGACTGTGTGTGTGGGCTGGCCGGGAGTGGCCTGGAGTGTGTGTGTGGGCTGGCCGGGAGTGGCCTGGAGTGTGTGTGTGGGCTGGCCGGGAGTGGCCTGGAGTGTGTGTGTGGGCTGGCCGGGAGTGGCCTGGAGTGTGTGTGTGGGCTGGCCGGGAGTGGCCTGGAGTGTGTGTGTGGGCTGGCCGGGAGTGGCCTGGAGTGTGAGTGTGGGCTGGCCGGGAGTGGCCTGGAGTGTGTGAGTGGGCTGGCCGCGAGTGGCCTGGAGTGTGTGTGTGGGCTGGCCGGGAGTGTGTGTGTGGGCTGGCCGGGAGTGGCCTGGAGTGTGTGTGTGGGCTGGCCGGGAGTGGCCTGGCCTGGAGTGTGTGTGTGGGCTGGCCGGGAGTGGCCTGGAGTGTGAGTGTGGGCTGGCCGGGAGTGGCCGGGAGTGTGTGATTGGGATGGCCGGGAGTGGCCTGGAGTGTGTGTGTGGGCTGGCCGGGAGTGGCCTGGAGTGTGTGTGTGGGCTGGCCGGGAGTGGCCTGGAGTGTGTGTGTGGGCTGGCCGGGAGTGGCCTGGAGTGTGTGAGTGGGCTGGCCGGGAGTGGCCTGGAGTGTGTGTGTGGGCTGGCCGGGAGTGGCCTGGAGTGTGAGTGTGGGCTGGCCGGGAGTGGCCTGGCCTGGAGTGTGTGTGTGGGCTGGCCGGGAGTGGCCTGGAGTGTGAGTGTGGGCTGGCCGGGAGTGGCCTGGAGTGTGTGTGTGGGCTGGCCGGGAGTGGCCTGGAGTGTGTGTGTGGGCAGGCCGGGAGTGGCCTGGAGTGTGTGTGTGGGCTGGCCGGGAGTGGCCCGGAGTGTGTGATTGGGATGGCCGGGAGTGGCCTGGAGTGTGTGTGTGGGCTGGCCGGGAGTGGCCTGGAGTGTGTGTGTGGGCTGGCCGGGAGTGTGTGTGTGGGCTGGCCGGGAGTGGCCTGGAGTGTGTGTGTGGGCTGGCCGGGAGTGGCCTGGCCTGGAGTGTGTGTGTGGGCTGGCCGGGAGTGGCCTGGAGTGTGTGTGTGGGCTGGCCGGGAGTGGCCGGGAGTGTGTGATTGGGATGGCCGGGAGTGGCCTGGAGTGTGTGTGTGGGCTGGCCGGGAGTGGCCTGGAGTGTGTGTGTGGGCTGGCCGGGAGTGGCCTGGAGTGTGTGTGTGGGCTGGCCGGGAGTGGCCTGGAGTGTGTGAGTGGGCTGGCCGGGAGTGGCCTGGAGTGTGTGTGTGGGCTGGCCGGGAGTGGCCTGGAGTGTGAGTGTGGGCTGGCCGGGAGTGGCCTGGCCTGGAGTGTGTGTGTGGGCTGGCCGGGAGTGGCCTGGAGTGTGAGTGTGGGCTGGCCGGGAGTGGCCTGGAGTGTGTGTGTGGGCTGGCCGGGAGTGGCCTGGAGTGTGTGTGTGGGCTGGCCGGGAGTGGCCTGGAGTGTGTGTGTGGGCTGGCCGGGAGTGGCCGGGAGTGTGTGAGTAGGCTGGCCGGCAGTGGCCTGGAGTGTGTGTGTGGCCTGGCCGGGAGTGGCCTGGAGTGTGTGTGTGGGCTGGCAATGAGTGTCCTGGAGTGTGTGTGGGCTGGCCGGGAGTGGCCTGGAGTGTGTCTGTGGGCTGGCCGGGAGTAGCCTGGAGTGTGTGTGTGGGCTGGCAGGGAGTGGCCTGGAGTTTGTGTGTGAGCTGGCCGGGAGTGGCCTGGAGTGTGTTTGTGGGTTGGACGGGAGTGGCCTGGACTGTGTGTGTGTGGGCTGGCCGGGAGTGGCCTGGAGTGTGAGTGTGGGCTGACCGGGAGTGGACTGGAGTGTGTGTGTGGGCTGGCCGGGAGTGGCCTGGCCTGGAGTGTGTGTGTGGGCTGGCCGGGAGTGGCCTGGAGTGTGTGTGTGGGCTGGCCGGGAGTGGCCGGGAGTGTGTGTGTGTGCTGGCCGGCAGTGGCCTGGAGTGTGTGTGTGGGCTGGCCGGGAGTGGCCTGGAGTGTGTGTGTGGGCTGGCCGGGAGTGGCCTGGAGTGTGTGTGTGGGCTGGCCGGGAGTGGCCTGGAGTGTGTGTGTGGGCTGGCCGGGAGTGGCCTGGAGTGTGTGTGTGGGCTGGCCGGGAGTGGCCTGGAGTGTGTGTGTGGGCTGGCCGGGAGTGGCCTGGAGTGTGTGTGTGGGCTGGCCGGGAGTGGCCGGGAGTGTGTGTGTGGGCTGGCCGGGAGTGACCTGGAGTGTGTGTGTGGGCTGGCCGGGAGTGGCCTGGAGTGTGTGTGTGGGCTGGCCGGGAGTGGCCTGGAGTGTGTGTGTGGGCTGCCCGGGAGTGGACTGGAGTGTGTGTGTGGGCTGGCCGGGAGTGGCCTGGAGTGTGTGTGTGGGCTGGCCGGGAGTGGCCTGGAGTGTGTGTGTGGACAGGTCGGGAGTGGCCTGGAGTGCGTGTGTGGGCTGGCCGGGAGTGGCCTGGAGTGTGTGTGGGCTGGCCGGGAGTGGCCTGGCCTGGAGTGTGTGTGTGGGCTGGCCGGGAGTAGCCTGGAGTGTGTGTGGGCTGGCCGGGAGTGGCCTGGAGTGTGTGGGTTGGCTGGCCGGGTGTGGCCTGGAGCGTGTGTGTGGGCTGGCCGGGAGTGGCCTGGAGTGTGTGTGGGCTGGCCGGGAGTGGCCTGGCCTGGAGTCTGTGTGTGGGCTGGCCGGGAGTGGCCTGGAGTGTGTGTGTGGGCTGGCCGGGAGTGGCCTGGCCTGGAGTCTGTGTGTGGGCTGGCCGGGAGTGGCCTGGAGTGAGTGTGTGGGCTGGCCGGGTGTGGCCTGGCCTGGAGTGTGTGTGTGGGTTGGCCGGGAGTGGCCTGGAGTGTGTGTTTGGGCTGGCCGGGAGTGGCCTGGAGTGTGTGTGTGGGCTGGCCGGGAGTGGCCTGGAGTGTGTGTGTGGGCTGGCCGGGAGTGGCCTGGAGTGTGTGTGTGGGCTGGCCGGGAGTGGCCTGGAGTGTGTGTGTGGGCTGGCCGGGAGTGGCCTGGAGTGTGTGTGTGGACTGGCCGGGAGAGGCCTGGAGTGTGTGTGTGGGCTGGCCGGGAGTGGCCTGGAGTGTGTGTGTGGGCTGGCCGGGAGTGGCCTGGAGTGCGTGTGTGGGCTGGCCGGGAGTGGCCTGGAGTGTGTGTGTGGGCTGGCCGGGAGTGGCCTGGCCTGGAGTGTGTGTGTGGGCTGGCCGGGAGTGGCCTGGAGTGTGTGTGTGGGCTGGCCGGGAGTGGCCGGGAATGTGTGTGAGGGCTGGCCGGGAGTGGCCTGGAGTGTGTGTGTGGGCTGGCCGGGAGTGGCCTGGGGTGTGTGTGTGGGCTGGCCGGGAGTGGCCTGGAGTGTGTGTGTGGGCTGGCCGGGAGTGGCCTGGAGTGTGTGTGTGGGCTGGCCGGGAGTGGCCTGGAGTGTGTGTGTGGGCTGGCCGGGAGTGGCCTGGAGTATATGTGTGGGCTGGCCGTGAGTGGCCTGGAGTGTGTGTGTGGGCTGGCCTGGAGTGGCCTGGAGTGTGTGTGTGGGCTGACCGGGAGTTGCCTGGACTGTGTGTGTGGGCTGGCCGGGAGTGGCCTGGAGTGTGTGTGTGGGCTGGCCGGGAGTGGCCTGGAGTGTGTGTGTGGGCTGGCCGGGAGTGGCCTGGAGTGTGTGTGTGGGCTGGCCGGGAGTGGCCTGGAGTGTGTGTGTGGGCTGGCCGGGAGTGGCCTGGAGTGTGTGTGTGGGCTGGCCGGGAGTGGCCTGGAGTGTGTGAGTGGGCTGGCCGCGAGTGGCCTGGAGTGTGTGTGTGGGCTGGCCGGGAGTGTGTGTGTGGGCTGGCCGGGAGTGGCCTGGAGTTTGTGTGTGGGCTGGCCGGGAGTGGCCTGGCCTGGAGTGTGTGTGTGGGCTGGCCGGGAGTGGCCTGGAGTGTGAGTGTGGGCTGGCCGGGAGTGGCCCGGAGTGTGTGATTGGGATGGCCGGGAGTGGCCTGGAGTGTGTGTGTGGGCTGGCCGGGAGTGGCCTGGAGTGTGTGTGTGGGCTGGCCGGGAGTGGCCTGGAGTGTGTGTGTGGGCTGGCCGGGAGTGGCCTGGAGTGTGTGAATGGGCTGGCCGGGAGTGGCCTGGAGTGTGTGTGTGGGCTGGCCGGGAGTAGCCTGGAGTGTGAGTGTGGGCTGGCCGGGAGTGGCCTGGCCTGGAGTGTGTGTGTGGGCTGGCCGGGAGTGGCCTGGAGTGTGAGTGTGGGCTGGCCGGGAGTGGCCTGGAGTGTGTGTGTGGGCTGGCCGGGAGTGGCCTGGAGTGTGTGTGTGGGCTGGCCGGGAGTGGCCTGGAGTGTGTGTGTGGGCTGGCCGGGAGTGGCCGGGAGTGTGTGATTGGGATGGCCGGGAGTGGCCTGGAGTGTGTGTGTGGGTTGGCCGGGAGTGGCCTGGAGTGTGTGTGTGGGCTGGCCGGGAGTGTGTGTGTGGGCTGGCCGGGAGTGGCCTGGAGTGTGTGTGTGGGCTGGCCGGGAGTGGCCTGGCCTGGAGTGTGTGTGTGGGCTGGCCGGGAGTGGCCTGGAGTGTGTGTGTGGGCTGGCCGGGAGTGGCCGGGAGTGTGTGATTGGGATGGCCGGGAGTGGCCTGGAGTGTGTGTGTGGGCTGGCCGGGAGTGGCCTGGAGTGTGTGTGTGGGCTGGCCGGGAGTGGCCTGGAGTGTGTGTGTGGGCTGGCCGGGAGTGGCCTGGAGTGTGTGAGTGGGCTGGCCGGGAGTGGCCTGGAGTGTGTGTGTGGGCTGGCCGGGAGTGGCCTGGAGTGTGAGTGTGGGCTGGCCGGGAGTGGCCTGGCCTGGAGTGTGTGTGTGGGCTGGCCGGGAGTGGCCTGGAGTGTGAGTGTGGGCTGGCCGGGAGTGGCCTGGAGTGTGTGTGTGGGCTGGCCGGGAGTGGCCTGGAGTGTGTGTGTGGGCTGGCCGGGATTGGCCTGGAGTGTGTGTGTGGGCTGGCCGTGAGTGGCCGGGAGTGTGTGTGTGTGCTGGCCGGGAGTGGCCTGGAGTGTGTGTGTGGGCTGGCCGGGAGTGGCCTGCAGTGTGTGTGTGGGCTGGCCGGGAGTGGCCTGGAGTGTGTGTGTGGGCTGGCCGGGAGTGGCCTGGAGTGTGTGTGTGGGCTGGCCGGGAGTGGCCTGGAGTGTGTGTGTGGGCTGGCCGGGAGTGGCCTGGAGTGTGTGTGTGGGCTGGCCGGGAGTGGCCTGGAGTGTGTGTGTGGGCTGGCCGGGAGTGGCCGGGAGTGTGTGTGTGGGCTGGCCGGGAGTGACCTGGAGTGTGTGTGTGGGCTGGCCGGGAGTGGTCTGGAGTGTGTGTGTGGGCTGGCCGCGAGTGGCCTGGAGTGTGTGTGTGGGCTGCCCGGGAGTGGCCTGGAGTGTGTGTGTGGGCTGGCCGGGAGTGGCCTGGAGTGTGTGTGTGGGCTGGCCGGGAGTGGCCTGGAGTGTGTGTGTGGACAGGTCGGGAGTGGCCTGGAGTGCGTGTGTGGGCTGGCCGGGAGTGGCCTGGAGTGTGTGTGGGCTGGCCGGGAGTGGCCTGGCCTGGAGTGTGTGTGTGGGCTGGCCGGGAGTAGCCTGGAGTGTGTGTGGGCTGGCCGGGAGTGGCCTGGAGTGTGTGGGTTGGCTGGCCGGGTGTGGCCTGGAGCGTGTGTGTGGGCTGGCCGGGAGTGGCCTGGAGTGTGTGTGGGCTGGCCGGGAGTGGCCTGGCCTGGAGTCTGTGTGTGGGCTGGCCGGGAGTGGCCTGGAGTGTGTGTGTGGGCTGGCCGGGAGTGGCCTGGCCTGGAGTCTGTGTGTGGGCTGGCCGGGAGTGGCCTGGAGTGAGTGTGTGGGCTGGCCGGGTGTGGCCTGGCCTGGAGTGTGTGTGTGGGTTGGCCGGGAGTGGCCTGGAGTGTGTGTTTGGGCTGGCCGGGAGTGGCCTGGAGTGTGTGTGTGGGCTGGCCGGGAGTGGCCTGGAGTGTGTGTGTGGGCTGGCCGGGAGTGGCCTGGAGTGTGTGTGTGGGCTGGCCGGGAGTGGCCTGGAGTGTGTGTGTGGGCTGGCCGGGAGTGGCCTGGAGTGTGTGTGTGGACTGGCCGGGAGAGGCCTGGAGTGTGTGTGTGGGCTGGCCGGGAGTGGCCTGGAGTGTGTGTGTGGGCTGGCCGGGAGTGGCCTGGAGTGCGTGTGTGGGCTGGCCGGGAGTGGCCGGGAGTGTGTGTGTGGGCTGGCCGGGAGTGGCCTGGCCTGGAGTGTGTGTGTGGGCTGGCCGGGAGTGGCCTGGAGTGTGTGTGTGGGCTGGCCGGGAGAGTCCTGGAGTGTGTGTCTGTGCTGGCCGGGAGAGTCCTGGAGTGTGTGTGTGGGCTGGCCGGGAGTGGCCGGGAATGTGTGTGAGGGCTCGCCGGGAGTGGCCTGGAGTGTGTGTGTGGGCTGGCCGGGAGTGGCCTGGGGTGTGTGTGTGGGCTGGCCGGGAGTGGCCTGGAGTGTGTGTGTGGGCTGGCCGGGAGTGGCCTGGAGTGTGTGTGTGGGCTGGCCGGGAGTGGCCTGGAGTGTGTGTGTGGGCTGGCCGGGAGTGGCCTGGAGTGTGAGTGTGGGCTGGCCGGGAGTGGCCTGGAGTGTGTGAGTGGGCTGGCCGCGAGTGGCCTGGAGTGTGTGTGTGGGCTGGCCGGGAGTGTGTGTGTGGGCTGGCCGGGAGTGGCCTGGAGTGTGTGTGTGGGCTGGCCGGGAGTGGCCTGGCCTGGAGTGTGTGTGTGGGCTGGCCGGGAGTGGCCTGGAGTGTGAGTGTGGGCTGGCCGGGAGTGGCCGGGAGTGTGTGATTGGGATGGCCGGGAGTGGCCTGGAGTGTGTGTGTGGGCTGGCCGGGAGTGGCCTGGAGTGTGTGTGTGGGCTGGCCGGGAGTGGCCTGGAGTGTGTGTGTGGGCTGGCCGGGAGTGGCCTGGAGTGTGTGAGTGGGCTGGCCGGGAGTGGCCTGGAGTGTGTGTGTGGGCTGGCCGGGAGTGGCCTGGAGTGTGAGTGTGGGCTGGCCGGGAGTGGCCTGGCCTGGAGTGTGTGTGTGGGCTGGCCGGGAGTGGCCTGGAGTGTGAGTGTGGGCTGGCCGGGAGTGGCCTGGAGTGTGTGTGTGGGCTGGCCGGGAGTGGCCTGGAGTGTGTGTGTGGGCTGGCCGGGAGTGGCCTGGAGTGTGTGTGTGGGCTGGCCGGGAGTGGCCCGGAGTGTGTGATTGGGATGGCCGGGAGTGGCCTGGAGTGTGTGTGTGGGCTGGCCGGGAGTGGCCTGGAGTGTGTGTGTGGGCTGGCCGGGAGTGTGTGTGTGGGCTGGCCGGGAGTGGCCTGGAGTGTGTGTGTGGGCTGGCCGGGAGTGGCCTGGCCTGGAGTGTGTGTGTGGGCTGGCCGGGAGTGGCCTGGAGTGTGTGTGTGGGCTGGCCGGGAGTGGCCGGGAGTGTGTGATTGGGATGGCCGGGAGTGGCCTGGAGTGTGTGTGTGGGCTGGCCGGGAGTGGCCTGGAGTGTGTGTGTGGGCTGGCCGGGAGTGGCCTGGAGTGTGTGTGTGGGCTGGCCGGGAGTGGCCTGGAGTGTGTGAGTGGGCTGGCCGGGAGTGGCCTGGAGTGTGTGTGTGGGCTGGCCGGGAGTGGCCTGGAGTGTGAGTGTGGGCTGGCCGGGAGTGGCCTGGCCTGGAGTGTGTGTGTGGGCTGGCCGGGAGTGGCCTGGAGTGTGAGTGTGGGCTGGCCGGGAGTGGCCTGGAGTGTGTGTGTGGGCTGGCCGGGAGTGGCCTGGAGTGTGTGTGTGGGCTGGCCGGGAGTGGCCTGGAGTGTGTGTGTGGGCTGGCCGGGAGTGGCCGGGAGTGTGTGAGTAGGCTGGCCGGCAGTGGCCTGGAGTGTGTGTGTGGGCTGGCCGGGAGTGGCCTGGAGTGTGTGTGTGGGCTGGCAATGAGTGTCCTGGAGTGTGTGTGGGCTGGCCGGGAGTGGCCTGGAGTGTGTCTGTGGGCTGGCCGGGAGTGGCCTGGAGTGTGTGTGTGGGCTGGCCGGGAGTGGCCTGGAGTGTGTTTGTGGGTTGGACGGGAGTGGCCTGGACTGTGTGTGTGTGGGCTGGCCGGGAGTGGCCTGGAGTGTGAGTGTGGGCTGACCGGGAGTGGACTGGAGTGTGTGTGTGGGCTGGCCGGGAGTGGCCTGGCCTGGAGTGTGTGTGTGGGCTGGCCGGGAGTGGCCTGGAGTGTGTGTGTGGGCTGGCCGGGAGTGGCCGGGAGTGTGTTTGTGTGCTGGCCGGCAGTGGCCTGGAGTGTGTGTGTGGGCTGGCCGGGAGTGGCCTGGAGTGTGTGTGTGGGCTGGCCGGGAGTGGCCTGGAGTGTGTGTGTGGGCTGGCCGGGAGTGGCCTGGAGTGTGTGTGTGGGCTGGCCGGGAGTGGCCTGGAGTGTGTGTGTGGGCTGGCCGGGAGTGGCCTGGAGTGTGTGTGTGGGCTGGCCGGGAGTGGCCTGGAGTGTGTGTGTGGGCTGGCCGGGAGTGGCCGGGAGTGTGTGTGTGGGCTGGCCGGGAGTGACCTGGAGTGTGTGTGTGGGCTGGCCGGGAGTGGCCTGGAGTGTGTGTGTGGGCTGGCCGGGAGTGGCCTGGAGTGTGTGTGTGGGCTGCCCGGGAGTGGCCTGGAGTGTGTGTGTGGGCTGGCCGGGAGTGGCCTGGAGTGTGTGTGTGGGCTGGCCGGGAGTGGCCTGGAGTGTGTGTGTGGACAGGTCGGGAGTGGCCTGGAGTGCGTGTGTGGGCTGGCCGGGAGTGGCCTGGAGTGTGTGTGGGCTGACGGGAGTGGCCTGGCCTGGAGTGTGTGTGTGGGCTGGCCGGGAGTAGCCTGGAGTGTGTGTGGGCTGGCCGGGAGTGGCCTGGAGTGTGTGGGATGGCTGGCCGGGTGTGGCCTGGAGCGTGTGTGTGGGCTGGCCGGGAGTGGCCTGGAGTGTGTGTGGGCTGGCCGGGAGTGGCCTGGCCTGGAGTCTGTGTGTGGGCTGGCCGGGAGTGGCCTGGAGTGTGTGTGTGGGCTGGCCGGGAGTGGCCTGGCCTGGAGTCTGTGTGTGGGCTGGCCGGGAGTGGCCTGGAGTGAGTGTGTGGGCTGGCCGGGTGTGGCCTGGCCTGGAGTGTGTGTGTGGGTTGGCCGGGAGTGGCCTGGAGTGTGTGTTTGGGCTGGCCGGGAGTGGCCTGGAGTGTGTGTGTGGGCTGGCCGGGAGTGGCCTGGAGTGTGTGTGTGGGCTGGCCGGGAGTGGCCTGGAGTGTGTGTGTGGGCTGGCCGGGAGTGGCCTGGAGTGTGTGTGTGGGCTGGCCGGGAGTGGCCTGGAGTGTGTGTGTGGACTGGCCGGGAGAGGCCTGGAGTGTGTGTGTGGGCTGGCCGGGAGTGGCCTGGAGTGTGTGTGTGGGCTGGCCGGGAGTGGCCTGGAGTGCGTGTGTGGGCTGGCCGGGAGTGGCCTGGAGTGTGTGTGTGGGCTGGCCGGGAGTGGCCTGGCCTGGAGTGTGTGTGTGGGCTGGCCGGGAGTGGCCTGGAGTGTGTGTGTAGGCTGGCCGGGAGTGGCCGGGAATGTGTGTGAGGGCTGGCCGGGAGTGGCCTGGAGTGTGTGTGTGGGCTGGCCGGGAGTGGCCTGGGGTGTGTGTGTGGGCTGGCCGGGAGTGGCCTGGAGTGTGTGTGTGGGCTGGCCGGGAGTGGCCTGGAGTGTGTGTGTGGGCTGGCCGGGAGTGGCCTGGAGTGTGTGTGTGGGCTGGCCGGGAGTGGCCTGGAGTGTATGTGTGGGCTGGCCGTGAGTGGCCTGGAGTGTGTGTGTGGGCTGGCCTGGAGTGGCCTGGAGTGTGTGTGTGGGCTGACCGGGAGTTGCCTGGACTGTGTGTGTGGGCTGGCCGGGAGTGGCCTGGAGTGTGTGTGTGGGCTGGCCGGGAGTGGCCTGGAGTGTGTGTGTGGGCTGGCCGGGAGTGGCCTGGAGTGTGTGTGTGGGCTGGCCGGGAGTGGCCTGGAGTGTGTGTGTGGGCTGGCCGGGAGTGGCCTGGAGTGTGTGTGTGGGCTGGCCGGGAGTGGCCTGGAGTGTGTGAGTGGGCTGGCCGCGAGTGGCCTGGAGTGTGTGTGTGGGCTGGCCGGGAGTGTGTGTGTGGGCTGGCCGGGAGTGGCCTGGAGTTTGTGTGTGGGCTGGCCGGGAGTGGCCTGGCCTGGAGTGTGTGTGTGGGCTGGCCGGGAGTGGCCTGGAGTGTGAGTGTGGGCTGGCCGGGAGTGGCCGGGAGTGTGTGATTGGGATGGCCGGGAGTGGCCTGGAGTGTGTGTGTGGGCTGGCCGGGAGTGGCCTGGAGTGTGTGTGTGGGCTGGCCGGGAGTGGCCTGGAGTGTGTGTGTGGGCTGGCCGGGAGTGGCCTGGAGTGTGTGAATGGGCTGGCCGGGAGTGGCCTGGAGTGTGTGTGTGGGCTGGCCGGGAGTGGCCTGGAGTGTGAGTGTGGGCTGGCCGGGAGTGGCCTGGCCTGGAGTGTGTGTGTGGGCTGGCCGGGAGTGGCCTGGAGTGTGAGTGTGGGCTGGCCGGGAGTGGCCTGGAGTGTGTGTGTGGGCTGGCCGGGAGTGGCCTGGAGTGTGTGTGTGGGCTGGCCGGGAGTGGCCTGGAGTGTGTGTGTGGGCTGGCCGGGAGTGGCCGGGAGTGTGTGATTGGGATGGCCGGGAGTGGCCTGGAGTGTGTATGTGGGTTGGCCGGGAGTGGCCTGGAGTGTGTGTGTGGGCTGGCCGGGAGTGTGTGTGTGGGCTGGCCGGGAGTGGCCTGGAGTGTGTGTGTGGGCTGGCCGGGAGTGGCCTGGCCTGGAGTGTGTGTGTGGGCTGGCCGGGAGTGGCCTGGAGTGTGTGTGTGGGCTGGCCGGGAGTGGCCGGGAGTGTGTGATTGGGATGGCCGGGAGTGGCCTGGAGTGTGTGTGTTGGCTGGCCGGGAGTGGCCTGGAGTGTGTGTGTGGGCTGGCCGGGAGTGGCCTGGAGTGTGTGTGTGGGCTGGCCGGGAGTGGCCTGGAGTGTGTGAGTGGGCTGGCCGGGAGTGGCCTGGAGTGTGTGTGTGGGCTGGCCGGGAGTGGCCTGGAGTGTGAGTGTGGGCTGGCCGGGAGTGGCCTGGCCTGGAGTGTGTGTGTGGGCTGGCCGGGAGTGGCCTGGAGTGTGAGTGTGGGCTGGCCGGGAGTGGCCTGGAGTGTGTGTGTGGGCTGGCCGGGAGTGGCCTGGAGTGTGTGTGTGGGCTGGCCGGGAGTGGCCTGGAGTGTGTGTGTGGGCTGGCCGGGAGTGGCCGGGAGTGTGTGTGTGTGCTGGCCGGGAGTGGCCTGGAGTGTGTGTGTGGGCTGGCCGGGAGTGGCCTGGAGTGTGTGTGTGGGCTGGCCGGGAGTGGCCTGGAGTGTGTGTGTGGGCTGGCCGGGAGTGGCCTGGAGTGTGTGTGTGGGCTGGCCGGGAGTGGCCTGGAGTGTGTGTGTGGGCTGGCCGGGAGTGGCCTGGAGTGTGTGTGTGGGCTGGCCGGGAGTGGCCTGGAGTGTGTGTGTGGGCTGGCCGGGAGTGGCCGGGAGTGTGTGTGTGGGCTGGCCGGGAGTGACCTGGAGTGTGTGTGTGGGCTGGCCGGGAGTGGTCTGGAGTGTGTGTGTGGGCTGGCCGCGAGTGGCCTGGAGTGTGTGTGTGGGCTGCCCGGGAGTGGCCTGGAGTGTGTGTGTGGGCTGGCCGGGAGTGGCCTGGAGTGTGTGTGTGGGCTGGCCGGGAGTGGCCTGGAGTGTGTGTGTGGACAGGTCGGGAGTGGCCTGGAGTGCGTGTGTGGGCTGGCCGGGAGTGGCCTGGAGTGTGTGTGGGCTGGCCGGGAGTGGCCTGGCCTGGAGTGTGTGTGTGGGCTGGCCGGGAGTAGCCTGGAGTGTGTGTGGGCTGGCCGGGAGTGGCCTGGAGTGTGTGGGTTGGCTGGCCGGGTGTGGCCTGGAGCGTGTGTGTGGGCTGGCCGGGAGTGGCCTGGAGTGTGTGTGGGCTGGCCGGGAGTGGCCTGGCCTGGAGTCTGTGTGTGGGCTGGCCGGGAGTGGCCTGGAGTGTGTGTGTGGGCTGGCCGGGAGTGGCCTGGCCTGGAGTCTGTGTGTGGGCTGGCCGGGAGTGGCCTGGAGTGAGTGTGTGGGCTGGCCGGGTGTGGCCTGGCCTGGAGTGTGTGTGTGGGTTGGCCGGGAGTGGCCTGGAGTGTGTGTTTGGGCTGGCCGGGAGTGGCCTGGAGTGTGTGTGTGGGCTGGCCGGGAGTGGCCTGGAGTGTGTGTGTGGGCTGGCCGGGAGTGGCCTGGAGTGTGTGTGTGGGCTGGCCGGGAGTGGCCTGGAGTGTGTGTGTGGGCTGGCCGGGAGTGGCCTGGAGTGTGTGTGTGGACTGGCCGGGAGAGGCCTGGAGTGTGTGTGTGGGCTGGCCGGGAGTGGCCTGGAGTGTGTGTGTGGGCTGGCCGGGAGTGGCCTGGAGTGCGTGTGTGGGCTGGCCGGGAGTGGCCGGGAGTGTGTGTGTGGGCTGGCCGGGAGTGGCCTGGCCTGGAGTGTGTGTGTGGGCTGGCCGGGAGTGGCCTGGAGTGTGTGTGTGGGCTGGCCGGGAGAGTCCTGGAGTGTGTGTGTGGGCTGGCCGGGAGAGTCCTGGAGTGTGTGTGTGGGCTGGCCGGGAGTGGCCGGGAATGTGTGTGAGGGCTGGCCGGGAGTGGCCTGGAGTGTGTGTGTGGGCTGGCCGGGAGTGGCCTGGGGTGTGTGTGTGGGCTGGCCGGGAGTGGCCTGGAGTGTGTGTGTGGGCTGGCCGGGAGTGGCCTGGAGTGTGTGTGTGGGCTGGCCGGGAGTGGCCTGGAGTGTGTGTGTGGGCTGGCCGGGAGTGGCCTGGAGTGTGTGAGTGGGCTGGCCGGGAGTGGCCTGGAGTGTGTGTGTGGGCTGGCCGGGAGTGGCCTGGAGTGTGTGTGTGGGCTGGCCGGGAGTGGCCTGGAGTGTGTGTGTGGGCTGGCCGGGAGTTGCCTGGCCTGGAGTGTGTGTGTGGGCTGGCCGGGAGTGGCCTGGAGTGTGTGTGTGGGCTGGCCGGGAGTGGCCTGGCCTGGAGTGTGTGTGTGGGCTGGCCGGGAGTGGCCTGGAGTGTGTGTGTGGGCTGGCCGGGAGTGGCCGGGAGTGTGTGATTGGGATGGCAGGGAGTGGACTGGAGTGTGTGTGTGGGCTGGCCGGGAGTGGCCTGGAGTGTGTGTGTGGGCTGGCCGGGAGTGGCCTGGAGTGTGTGTGTGGGCTGGCCGGGAGTGGCCTGGAGTGTGTGAGTGGGCTGGCCGGGAGTGGCCTGGAGTGTGTGTGTGGGCTGGCCGGGAGTGGCCTGGCCTGGAGTGTGTGTGTGGGCTGGCCGGGAGTGGCCTGGAGTGTGAGTGTGGGCTGGCCGGGAGTGGCCTGGAGTGTGTGTGTGGGCTGGCCGGGAGTGGCCTGGAGTGTGTGTGTGGGCTGGCCGGGAGTGGCCTGGAGTGTGTGTGTGGGCTGGCCGGGAGTGGCCGGGAGTGTGTGAGTGGGCTGGCCGGGAGTGGCCTGGAGTGTGTGTGTGGGCTGGCCGGGAGTGGCCTGGAGTGTGTGTGTGGGCTGGCAATGAGTGGCCTGGAGTGTGTGTGTGGGCTGGCCAGGAGTGGCCTGGAGTGTGTCTGTGGGCTGGCCGGGAGTAGCCTGGAGTGTGTGTGTGGGCTGGCCGGGAGTGGCCTGGAGTGTGTGTGTGGGCTGGCCGGGAGTGGCCTGGAGTGTGTGTGTGGGCTGGCCGGAAGTGGCCTGGAGTGTGTTTGTGGGTTGGACGGGAGTGGCCTGGACTGTGTTTGTGTGGGCTGGCCGGGAGTGGCCTGGAGTGTGAGTGTGGGCTGAACGGGAGTGGCCTGGAGTGTGTGTGGGCTGGCCGGGAGTGGCCTGGCATGGAGTGTGTGTGTGGGCTGGCCGGGAGTGGCCTGGAGTGTGTGTGTGGGCTGGCCGGGAGTGGCCGGGAGTGTGTGTGTGGGCTGGCCGGGAGTGGCCTGGAGTGTGTGTGTGGGCTGGCCGGGAGTGGCCTGGAGTGTGTGTGTGGGCTGGCCAGGAGTGGCCTGGAGTGTGTCTGTGGGCTGGCCGGGAGTAGCCTGGAGTGTGTGTGTGGGCTGGCCGGGAGTGGCCTGGAGTGTGTGTGTGGGCTGGCCGGAAGTGGCCTGGAGTTTGTTTGTGGGTTGGACGGGAGTGGCCTGGACTGTGTTTGTGTGGGCTGGCCGGGAGTGGCCTGGAGTGTGAGTGTGGGCTGAACGGGAGTGGCCTGGAGTGTGTGTGTGGGCTGGCCGGGAGTGGCCTGGCCTGGAGTGTGTGTGTGGGCTGGCCGGGAGTGGCCTGGAGTGTGTGTGTGGGCTGGCCGGGAGTGGCCGGGAGTGTGTGTGTGGGCTGGCCGGGAGTGGCCTGGAGTGTGTGTGTGGGCTGGCCGGGAGTGGCCTGGAGTGTGTGTGTGGGCTGGCCGGGAGTGGCCTGGAGTGTGTGTGTGGGCTGGCCGGGAGTGGCCTGGAGTGTGTGTGTGGGCTGGCCGGGAGTGGCCGGGAGTGTGTGTGTGGGCTGGCCGGGAGTGACCTGGAGTGTGTGTGTGGGCTGGCCGGGAGTGGCCTGGAGTGTGTGTGTGGGCTGGCCGGGAGTGGCCTGGAGTGTGTGTGTGGGCTGCCCGGGAGTGGCCTGGAGTGTGTGTGTGGGCTGGCCGGGTGTGGCCTGGAGTGTGTGTGTGGGCTGGCCGGGAGTGGCCTGGAGTGTGTGTGTGGGCTGGCCGGGAGTGGCCTGGAGTGTGTGTGTGGGCTGGCCGGGAGTGGCCTGGAGTGTGTGTGTGGGCTGCCCGGGAGTGACCTGGAGTGTGTGTGTGGGCTGGCCGGGAGTGGCCTGGAGTGTGTGTGTGGGCTGGCCGGGAGTGGCCTGGAGTGTGTGTGTGGGCTGGCCGGGAGTGGCCTGGCCTGGAGTGTGTGTGTGGACTGGCCGGGAGTGGCCTGGAGTGTGTGTGTGGGCTGGCCGGGAGTGGCCTGGCCTGGAGTGTGTGTGTGGGCTGGCCGGGAGTGGCCTGGAGTGTGTGTGTGGACTGGCCGGCAGTGGCCTGGAGTGTGTGTGGGCTGGCCGGGTATGGCCTGGCCTGGAGAGTGTGTGTGGGCTGGCCGGGAGTGGCCTGGAGTCTGTGTGTGGGCTGGCCGGGAGTGGCCTGGAGTGTGTGTGTGGGCTGGCCGGGAGAGTCCTGGAGTGTGTGTGTGGGCTGGCCGGGAGTGGCCGGGAATGTGTGTGAGGGCTGGCCGGGAGTGGCCTGGAGTGTGTGTGTGGGCTGGCCGGGAGTGGCCTGGGGTGTGTGTGTGGGCTGGCCGGGAGTGGCCTGGAGTGTGTGTGTGGGCTGGCCGGGTGTGGCCTGGAGTGTGTGTGTGGGCTGGCCGGGAGTGGCCTGGAGTGTGTGTGTGGGCTGGCCGGGAGTGGCCTGGAGTGTGTGAGTGGGCTGGCCGGGAGTGGCCTGGAGTGTGTGTGTGGGCTGGCCGGGAGTGGCCTGGAGTGTGTGTGTGGGCTGGCCGGGAGTGGCCTGGAGTGTGTGTGTGGGCTGGCCGGGAGTTGCCTGGCCTGGAGTGTGTGTGTGGGCTGGCCGGGAGTGGCCTGGAGTGTGTGTGTGGGCTGGCCGGGAGTGGCCTGGCCTGGAGTGTGTGTGTGGGCTGGCCGGGAGTGGCCTGGAGTGTGTGTGTGGGCTGGCCGGGAGTGGCCGGGAGTGTGTGATTGGGATGGCAGGGAGTGGCCTGGAGTGTGTGTGTGGGCTGGCCGGGAGTGGCCTGGAGTGTGTGTGTGGGCTGGCCGGGAGTGGCCTGGAGTGTGTGTGTGGGCTGGCCGGGAGTGGCCTGGAGTGTGTGAGTGGGCTGGCCGGGAGTGGCCTGGAGTGTGTGTGTGGGCTGGCCGGGAGTGGCCTGGCCTGGAGTGTGTGTGTGGGCTGGCCGGGAATGGCCTGGAGTGTGAGTGTGGGCTGGCCGGGAGTGGCCTGGAGTGTGTGTGTGGGCTGGCCGGGAGTGGCCTGGAGTGTGTGTGTGGGCTGGCCGGGAGTGGCCTGGAGTGTGTGTGTGGGCTGGCCGGGAGTGGCCGGGAGTGTGTGAGTGGGCTGGCCGGGAGTGGCCTGGAGTGTGTGTGTGGGCTGGCCGGGAGTGGCCTGGAGTGTGTGTGTGGGCTGGCAATGAGTGGCCTGGAGTGTGTGTGTGGGCTGGCCAGGAGTGGCCTGGAGTGTGTCTGGGGCTGGCCGGGAGTAGCCTGGAGTGTGTGTGTGGGCTGGCCGGGAGTGGCCTGGAGTGTGTGTGTGGGCTGGCCGGGAGTGGCCTGGAGTGTGTGTGTGGGCTGGCCGGAAGTGGCCTGGAGTGTGTTTGTGGGTTGGACGGGAGTGGCCTGGACTGTGTTTGTGTGGGCTGGCCGGGAGTGGCCTGGAGTGTGAGTGTGGGCTGAACGGGAGTGGCCTGGAGTGTGTGTGTGGGCTGGCCGGGAGTGGCCTGGAATGGAGTGTGTGTGTGGGCTGGCCGGGAGTGGCCTGGAGTGTGTGTGTGGGCTGGCCGGGAGTGGCCGGGAGTGTGTGTGTGGGCTGGCCGGGAGTGGCCTGGAGTGTGTGTGTGGGCTGGCCGGGAGTGGCCTGGAGTGTGTGTGTGGGCTGGCCAGGAGTGGCCTGGAGTGTGTCTGTGGGCTGGCCGGGAGTAGCCTGGAGTGTGTGTGTGGGCTGGCCGGGAGTGGCCTGGAGTGTGTGTGTGGGCTGGCCGGAAGTGGCCTGGAGTTTGTTTGTGGGTTGGACGGGAGTGGCCTGGACTGTGTTTGTGTGGGCTGGCCGGGAGTGGCCTGGAGTGTGAGTGTGGGCTGAACGGGAGTGGCCTGGAGTGTGTGTGTGGGCTGGCCGGGAGTGGCCTGGCCTGGAGTGTGTGTGTGGGCTGGCCGGGAGTGGCCTGGAGTGTGTGTGTGGGCTGGCCGGGAGTGGCCGGGAGTGTGTGTGTGGGCTGGCCGGGAGTGGCCTGGAGTGTGTGTGTGGGCTGGCCGGGAGTGGCCTGGAGTGTGTGTGTGGGCTGGCCGGGAGTGGCCTGGAGTGTGTGTGTGGGCTGGCCGGGAGTGGCCTGGAGTGTGTGTGTGGGCTGGCCGGGAGTGGCCGGGAGTGTGTGTGTGGGCTGGCCGGGAGTGACCTGGAGTGTGTGTGTGGGCTGGCCGGGAGTGGCCTGGAGTGTGTGTGTGGGCTGGCCGGGAGTGGCCTGGAGTGTGTGTGTGGGCTGCCCGGGAGTGGCCTGGAGTGTGTGTGTGGGCTGGCCGGGTGTGGCCTGGAGTGTGTGTGTGGGCTGGCCGGGAGTGGCCTGGAGTGTGTGTGTGGGCTGGCCGGGAGTGGCCTGGAGTGTGTGTGTGGGCTGGCCGGGAGTGGCCTGGAGTGTGTGTGTGGGCTGCCCGGGAGTGACCTGGAGTGTGTGTGTGGGCTGGCCGGGAGTGGCCTGGAGTGTGTGTGTGGGCTGGCCGGGAGTGGCCTGGAGTGTGTGTGTGGGCTGGCCGGGAGTGGCCTGGCCTGGAGTGTGTGTGTGGACTGGCCGGGAGTGGCCTGGAGTGTGTGTGTGGGCTGGCCGGGAGTGGCCTGGCCTGGAGTGTGTGTGTGGGCTGGCCGGGAGTGGCCTGGAGTGTGTGTGTGGACTGGCCGGCAGTGGCCTGGAGTGTGTGTGGGCTGGCCGGGTATGGCCTGGCCTGGAGAGTGTGTGTGGGCTGGCCGGGAGTGGCCTGGAGTCTGTGTGTGGGCTGGCCGGGAGTGGCCTGGAGTGTGTGTGTGGGCTGGCCGGGAGTGGCCTGGAGTGTGTGTGTGGGCTGGCCGGGAGTGGCCTGGAGTGTGTGTGTGGGCTGGCCGTGAGTGGCCTGGAGTGTGTGTGTGGGCTGGCCGGGAGTGACCTGGAGTGTGTGTGTGGGCTGGCCGGGAGTGGCCTGGAGTGTGTGTGTGGGATGTCCGGGAGTGGCTTGGAGTGTGTGTGTGGGCTGGCCAGGAGTGGCCTGGCCTGGAGTGTGTGTGTGCGCTGGCCGGGAGTGGCCTGGAGTGTGTGTGTGGGGTGGCCGGGAGTGGCCTGGAGTGTGTGTGTGGGCTGGCCGGGAGTGGCCTGGAGTGTGTGTGGGCTGGCCGGGAGTGGCCTGGAGTGTGTGTGTGGGCTGGCCGGGAGTGGCCTGGAGTGTGTGTGTGGGCTGGCCGGGAGTGGCCTGGAGTGTGTGTGTGGGCTGGCCGGGAGAGGCCTTGCCTGGAGTGTGTGTGTGGGCTGGCCGGGAGTGGCCTGGAGTGTGTGTGTGGGCTGGCCGGGAGTGGCCGGGAGTGCGAATGTGGGCTGGCCGGGAGTGGCCGGGAGTGTGTGTGTTGGCTGGCCGGGAGTGGCCTGGCCTGGAGTGTGTGTGTGGACTGGCCGGGAGTGGCCTGGCCTGGAGTGTGTGTGTGGGCTGGCCGAGAGTGGCCTGGAGTGTGTGTGTGGGCTGGCCGGGAGTGGCCTGGAGTGTGTGTGTGGGCTGGCCGGGTGTGGCCTGGAGTGTGTGTGTGGGCTGGCCGGGAGTGGCCTGGAGTGTGTGTGTGGGCTGGCCGGGAGTGGCCTGGAGTGTGTGTGTGGGCTGGCCGGGAGTGGCCTGGAGTGTGTGTGTGGGCTGCCCGGGAGTGACCTGGAGTGTGTGTGTGGGCTGGCCGGGAGTGGCCTGGAGTGTGTGTGTGGGCTGGCCGGGAGTGGCCTGGAGTGTGTGTGTGGGCTGGCCGGGAGTGGCCTGGCCTGGAGTGTGTGTGTGGACTGGCCGGGAGTGGCCTGGAGTGTGTGTGTGGGCTGGCCGGGAGTGGCCTGGCCTGGAGTGTGTGTGTGGGCTGGCCGGGAGTGGCCTGGAGTGTGTGTGTGGACTGGCCGGCAGTGGCCTGGAGTGTGTGTGGGCTGGCCGGGTATGGCCTGGCCTGGAGAGTGTGTGTGGGCTGGCCGGGAGTGGCCTGGAGTCTGTGTGTGGGCTGGCCGGGAGTGGCCTGGAGTGTGTGTGTGGGCTGGCCGGGAGTGGCCTGGAGTGTGTGTGTGGGCTGGCCGGGAGTGGCCTGGAGTGTGTGTGTGGGCTGGCCGTGAGTGGCCTGGAGTGTGTGTGTGGGCTGGCCGGGAGTGACCTGGAGTGTGTGTGTGGGCTGGCCGGGAGTGGCCTGGAGTGTGTGTGTGGGATGTCCGGGAGTGGCTTGGAGTGTGTGTGTGGGCTGGCCAGGAGTGGCCTGGCCTGGAGTGTGTGTGTGCGCTGGCCGGGAGTGGCCTGGAGTGTGTGTGTGGGGTGGCCGGGAGTGGCCTGGAGTGTGTGTGTGGGCTGGCCGGGAGTGGCCTGGAGTGTGTGTGGGCTGGCCGGGAGTGGCCTGGAGTGTGTGTGTGGGCTGGCCGGGAGTGGCCTGGAGTGTGTGTGTGGGCTGGCCGGGAGTGGCCTGGAGTGTGTGTGTGGGCTGGCCGGGAGAGGCCTTGCCTGGAGTGTGTGTGTGGGCTGGCCGGGAGTGGCCTGGAGTGTGTGTGTGGGCTGGCCGGGAGTGGCCGGGAGTGCGAATGTGGGCTGGCCGGGAGTGGCCGGGAGTGTGTGTGTTGGCTGGCCGGGAGTGGCCTGGCCTGGAGTGTGTGTGTGGACTGGCCGGGAGTGGCCTGGCCTGGAGTGTGTGTGTGGGCTGGCCGAGAGTGGCCTGGAGTGTGTGTGTGGGCTGGCCGGGAGTGGCCTGGAGTGTGTGTGTGGGCTGGCCGGGAGTGGCCTGGAGTGTGTGTGTGGGCTGGCCGGGAGTGGCCTGGACTGGAGTGTGTGTGTGGACTGGCCGGGAGTGGCCTGGAGTGTCTGTGTGGGCTGGCCGGGAGTGGCCTGGCCTGGAGTGTGTGTGTGGGCTGGCCGGGAGTGGCCTGGAGTGTGAGTGTGGGCAGGCCGGCAGTGGCCTGGAGTGTGTGTGGGCTGGCCGGGTATGGCCTGGCCTGGAGAGTGTGTGTGGGCTGGCCGGGAGTGGCCTGGAGTCTGTGTGTGGGCTGGCCGGGAGTGGCCTGGAGTGTGTGTGTGGGCTGGCCGGGAGTGGCCTGGAGTGTGTGTGTGGGCTGGCCGGGAGTGGCCTGGAGTGTGTGTGTGGGCTGGCCGTGAGTGGCCTGGAGTGTGTGTGTGGGCTGGCCGGGAGTGGCCTGGAGTGTGTGTGTGGGCTGGCCGGCAGTGGCCTTTTGTGTGTGTGTGGGATGTCCGGGAGTGGCTTGGAGTGTGTGTGTGGGCTGGCCAGGAGTGGCCTGGCCTGGAGTGTGTGTGTGGGCTGGCCGGGAGTGGCCTGGAGTGTGTGTGGGCTGGCCGGGAGTGGCCTGGAGTGTGTGTGTGGGCTGGCCGGGAGTGGCCTGGAGTGTGTGTGTGGGCTGGCCGGGAGTGGCCTGGAGTGTGTGTGTGGGATGGCCGGGAGTGGCCTGTAGTGTGTGTGTGGGCTGGCCGGGGGTGGCCTGGAGTGTGTGTGTGGGCTGGCCGGGAGTGGCCTGGAGTGTGTGTGTGGGCTGGCCGGGAGTGGCCTGGCCTGAAGTGTGTGTGTGGGCTGGCCGGGGGTGGCCTGGAGTGTGTGTGTGGGCTGGCCGGGAGTGGCCTGGAGTGTGTGTGTGGGCTGGCCGGGAGTGTCCTGGCCTGGAGTGTGTGTGTGGGCTGGCCGGGAGTGACCTGGAGTGTGTGTGTGGGCTGGCCGGGAGTGGCCTGGAGTGTGTGTGTGGGCTGGCCGGGAGTGACCTGGAGTGTGTGTGTGGGCTGGCCGGGGGTGGCCTGGAGTGTGTGTGTGGGCCGGCCGGGGGTGGCCTGGAGTGTGTGTGTGGGCTGGCCGGGAGTGGCCTGGAGTGTGTGTGTGGGCTGGCCGGGAGTGGCCTGGCCTGGAGTGTGTGTGTGGGCTGGCCGGGAGTGGCCGGGAGTGTGAGTGTGGGCTGGCCGGGCGTGGCCTGGAGTGTGTGTGTGGGCTGGCCGGGAGTGGCCTGGAGTGTGTGTGAGGGCTGGCCGGAAGTATCCTGGAGTGTGTGTGTGGGCTGGCCGGGAGTGGCCTGGAGTGTGTGTGAGGGCTGGCCGGGAGTATCCTGGAGTGTGTGTGTGGGCTGGCCGGGAGTGGCCTGGAGTGTGTGTGTGGGCTGGCCGGGAGTGGCCTGGAGTGTGTGTGTGGGCTGGCCGGGAGTGGCCTGGAGTGTGTGTGTGGGCTGGCCGGGAGTGGCCTGGAGTGTGTGTGTGGGCTGGCCGGGAGTGGCCGGGAGTGTGTGTGTGGACTGGCCGGGAGTTGCCTGGAGTGTGTGTGTGGGCTGGCCGGGAGTGGCCTGGAGTGTGTGTGTGGGGTGGCCGGGAGTGGCCTGGAGTGTGTGTGTGGGCTGGCCGGGAGTGGCCTGGAGTGTGTGTGTGGGCTGGCCGCGAGTGGCCTGGAGTGTGTGTGTGGACTGGCCGGGAGTGGCCTGGAGTGTGTGTGTGTGGGTTGGCCGGGAGTGGCCTGGCCTGGAGTGTGTGTGTGGGCTGGCCTGGAGTGGCCGGGAGTGTGTGTGTGGGCTGGCCGGGAGTGGCCGGGAGTGTGTGTGTGGGCTGGCCGGGAGTGGCCTGGAGTGTGTGTGTGGGATGGCCGGGAGTGGCCTGGAGTGTGTGTGTGGGCTGGCCGGGAGTGGCCTGGAGTGTGTGTGTGGGCTGGCCGGGAGTGGCCTGGAGTGTGTGTGTGGGGTGGCCGGGAGTGGCCTGGAGTGTGTGTGTGGGCTGGCCGAGAGTGGCCTGGAGTGTGTGTGTGGGCTGGCCGGGAGTGGCCTGGAGTGTGTGTGTGGGCTGGCCGGGAGTGGCCTGGAGTGTGTGTGTGGGCTGGCCGGGAGTGGCCTGGACTGGAGTGTGTGTGTGGACTGGCCGGGAGTGGCCTGGAGTGTCTGTGTGGGCTGGCCGGGAGTGGCCTGGCCTGGAGTGTGTGTGTGGGCTGGCCGGGAGTGGCCTGGAGTGTGAGTGTGGGCAGGCCGGCAGTGGCCTGGAGTGTGTGTGGGCTGGCCGGGTATGGCCTGGCCTGGAGAGTGTGTGTGGGCTGGCCGGGAGTGGCCTGGAGTCTGTGTGTGGGCTGGCCGGGAGTGGCCTGGAGTGTGTGTGTGGGCTGGCCGGGAGTGGCCTGGAGTGTGTGTGTGGGCTGGCCGGGAGTGGCCTGGAGTGTGTGTGTGGGCTGGCCGTGAGTGGCCTGGAGTGTGTGTGTGGGCTGGCCGGGAGTGGCCTGGAGTGTGTGTGTGGGCTGGCCGGCAGTGGCCTTTTGTGTGTGTGTGGGATGTCCGGGAGTGGCTTGGAGTGTGTGTGTGGGCTGGCCAGGAGTGGCCTGGCCTGGAGTGTGTGTGTGGGCTGGCCGGGAGTGGCCTGGAGTGTGTGTGGGCTGGCCGGGAGTGGCCTGGAGTGTGTGTGTGGGCTGGCCGGGAGTGGCCTGGAGTGTGTGTGTGGGCTGGCCGGGAGTGGCCTGGAGTGTGTGTGTGGGATGGCCGGGAGTGGCCTGTAGTGTGTGTGTGGGCTGGCCGGGGGTGGCCTGGAGTGTGTGTGTGGGCTGGCCGGGAGTGGCCTGGAGTGTGTGTGTGGGCTGGCCGGGAGTGGCCTGGCCTGAAGTGTGTGTGTGGGCTGGCCGGGGGTGGCCTGGAGTGTGTGTGTGGGCTGGCCGGGAGTGGCCTGGAGTGTGTGTGTGGGCTGGCCGGGAGTGTCCTGGCCTGGAGTGTGTGTGTGGGCTGGCCGGGAGTGACCTGGAGTGTGTGTGTGGGCTGGCCGGGAGTGGCCTGGAGTGTGTGTGTGGGCTGGCCGGGAGTGACCTGGAGTGTGTGTGTGGGCTGGCCGGGGGTGGCCTGGAGTGTGTGTGTGGGCCGGCCGGGGGTGGCCTGGAGTGTGTGTGTGGGCTGGCCGGGAGTGGCCTGGAGTGTGTGTGTGGGCTGGCCGGGAGTGGCCTGGCCTGGAGTGTGTGTGTGGGCTGGCCGGGAGTGGCCGGGAGTGTGAGTGTGGGCTGGCCGGGCGTGGCCTGGAGTGTGTGTGTGGGCTGGCCGGGAGTGGCCTGGAGTGTGTGTGAGGGCTGGCCGGAAGTATCCTGGAGTGTGTGTGTGGGCTGGCCGGGAGTGGCCTGGAGTGTGTGTGAGGGCTGGCCGGGAGTATCCTGGAGTGTGTGTGTGGGCTGGCCGGGAGTGGCCTGGAGTGTGTGTGTGGGCTGGCCGGGAGTGGCCTGGAGTGTGTGTGTGGGCTGGCCGGGAGTGGCCTGGAGTGTGTGTGTGGGCTGGCCGGGAGTGGCCTGGAGTGTGTGTGTGGGCTGGCCGGGAGTGGCCGGGAGTGTGTGTGTGGACTGGCCGGGAGTTGCCTGGAGTGTGTGTGTGGGCTGGCCGGGAGTGGCCTGGAGTGTGTGTGTGGGGTGGCCGGGAGTGGCCTGGAGTGTGTGTGTGGGCTGGCCGGGAGTGGCCTGGAGTGTGTGTGTGGGCTGGCCGCGAGTGGCCTGGAGTGTGTGTGTGGACTGGCCGGGAGTGGCCTGGAGTGTGTGTGTGTGGGTTGGCCGGGAGTGGCCTGGCCTGGAGTGTGTGTGTGGGCTGGCCTGGAGTGGCCGGGAGTGTGTGTGTGGGCTGGCCGGGAGTGGCCGGGAGTGTGTGTGTGGGCTGGCCGGGAGTGGCCTGGAGTGTGTGTGTGGGATGGCCGGGAGTGGCCTGGAGTGTGTGTGTGGGCTGGCCGGGAGTGGCCTGGAGTGTGTGTGTGGGCTGGCCGGGAGTGGCCTGGAGTGTGTGTGTGGGGTGGCCGGGAGTGGCCTGGAGTGTGTGTGTGGGCTGGCCGGGAGTGGCCTGGAGTGTGTTTGTGGGCTGGCCGGGAGTGGCCTGGCCTGGAGTGTGTGTGTGGGCTGGCCGGGAGTGGCCTGGAGTGTGTGTGTGGGCTGGCCGGGAGTGGTCTGGAGTGTGTGTGTGGGCTGGCCGGGAGTGGTCTGGAGTGTGTATGTGGACTGGCCGGGAGTGGCCTGGAGTGTGTGTGTGGGCTGTCCGGGAGTGGCCTGGTAGTCAGCGTGCAGGGAGAGTTACCCGCGCAGGAGGCCTCCTCCATTCAGTCCCAGTCCACCTCCAGCTCCCTGACACATCCCTTCACCCTTCCACGCTGACTGCCCAGTGATACAACAGAAGATTCAGCAGGGCCAGGCCTCCCACCTGCTCCTCATTGTAGAATCGACTTGCGTGTTCTAGAAACTCTCCCCATTTGTTACAGTAGTTCCTGGGAATAATTTACAGTGGTCCCTGGGTAGCATATCATTATATACAGTGGTCCCTTGGTAGTGTATCATTATTTACAGTGGTCTCTGGGTTGTGTATCTTATTTACAGTGTGCCCTGGGTAGTTTACCATTATTTACAGTGGTGCCTGGGTAGTATATCATTATATACAGTGGTCCGTGTGTAGTGTATCGTTATTTACAGTGGTCTCTGGGTAGTGTATCATTATATACAGTGGTCCCTGGGTAGAATATAATTATATACAGTGGTCCCTGGGTAGAATATCCTTATATACAGTGGTCCCTGGGTCGTTTACCATTATTTACAGTGGTCCCTGGGTAGTATATCATTAGATACAGTAGTCCCTGGGTAGAATATCATTATATACAGTGGTCCCTGGGTAGTGTATCATTATATACAGTGGTCCCCGGGTAGAATATCATTATATACAGTGGTACCTGGGTAGTATATCATTATGTACAGTGATCCCTGTGTAGAATATCATTATATACAGTGGTCCCTGGGTAGTGTATCATTATATACAGTGGTCCCTGGGTAGTTTACCATTATTTACAGTGGTCCCTGGGCAGTATATCATTATTTACAGTGGTCCCTGGGTAGCATATCATTATATACAGTGGGGGATGCAGAGAGATAGTGAGGGACACAGCGAGAGAGAGTGAGTGACACAGCGGGAAAAAGTGAGGGACGCAGCGGGAGAAAGTGAGGGATGCAGCGAGAGAGAGTGAGAGACACAGCGAGAGAGAGTGAGGGACACAGCGAGAGAGAGTGAGGGACACAGCGAGAGAGAGTGAGGGACACAGCGAGAGAGAGTGAGGGACACAGCGAGAGAGAGAGTGAGGGACACAGCTAGAAAAAGTGAGGGACGCAGCGAGAGAAAGTGAGGGACGCAGCGAGAGAGAGTGAGGGACACAGCGAGAGAGAGTGAGGGGCACAGCGAGAGAGAGTGAGGGACACAGCGAGAGAGACTGAGGGACGCAGCGAGAGAGAGTGAGGGACACAGCGAGAGAGAGTGAGGGACACAGCGAGATAGAGTGAGGGACACAGCGAGAGAGAGAGTGAGGGACACAGCTAGAAAAAGTGAGGGACGCAGCGAGAGAAAGTGAGGGACGCAGCGAGAGAGAGTGAGGGACACAGCGAGAGAGAGTGAGGGGCACAGCGAGAGAGAGTGAGGGACACAGCGAGAGAGACTGAGGGACACAGCGAGAGAGAGTGAGGGACACAGCGAGAGAGAGTGAGGGACACAGCGAGAGAGAGAGTGAGGGGCACAGCGAGAGAGAGTGATGGACACAACGAGAGAGAGTAATGTATATAATTATTTACAGTGGTCCCTGGGTAGTGTATCATTATATACAGTGGTCCCTGGGTAGAATATCATTAGAAACAGTGGTCCCTGGGTAGTATATCATTATGTACAGTGGTCCCTTGGTCGTTTACCATTTTTTACAGTGGTCCATGGGTAGTATATCATTAGATACAGTGGTCCCTGGGTAGAATATTATGATATACAGTGGTCCCTGGGTAGTGTATCATTATATACAGTGGTCCCTGGGTAGAATACATAATGTCCAATTCACCAAACAGCACGTCCTTCGGGACTTCAGGGGGGAAACCGGAGCACCCGGGAGAAACCCACGCGGACAAGGGGAGAACGTGCAGACTCCGCATAGACTGCGACCCAAGCCGGGATTCGAACCTGGGGCTCTGGAGCTGTGAGGCCGCAGTGCTAACCACTGTGCTACCGTGTAACTTCCAGTGCCGCGTAAAGAATGCCACACATAACCCCCCCCCCCCCCCCAACACACACACACGTGTACAGAGACACAGATACTCAAACTCAGACAGACTGGGTCAATACATCTTTCAAATGGAGCAAGATCCATTCTCCACCTTTAACTTGGAGAGGTGTATCTGGCCTGTGTGTGACCCAAGTCACACACTGACTCTGAACATCCTCACAGCAGCTTGGGGACAGACTTTTCTAAAGCACTTTTCATAACCTTTGGGTATCACAAACTGCTTCACAGGCAATGGAGCCCTTTTGAAAGGTTGTAATTTAGGAAATAGACCAGCTAATTTCAGAGAGACACACAGAAACAGGATGAGATTGTGCTGTACATGTTTCAGAGCTGTCACTGAGACACACACGAGATGTACAATATCAATTATTATTCTGAAGCATGTGATTAAATCAGCCCTGAGACTGAATTCCAGTGTTTCAGAGTAAAGCTTCATCTACACTGCCCATCAAACACTCACAGCACAAATACTGTCTAGGCTTAAATACAGAGTCAAAATCCCTCTGGCCTGTCCAAGGAATTTTTCATTGCAGATAGTTATTTTTATTTTTTGGAAAAGCAGAACTTAAATTGCACCGAATCCCAGGGTGGACTCTTGTTTATTTCAGCCCTTCACATTTAAACATGAAGTTTAAGCTCCGATTACAGGTGTCTGCTTGTCTCTGTCTGTATATTCAATGTTCCTGTAGCTTATTCACTTGTCTGAAGTGTTTGAATAATAGGCCTTGGTTAATCAATCCTTTCTCACAGCACATGGAAGTTGTGAATCTTCAAGGCTCTCAGTCTAATGTAGTTTAAAAAGAACTGCTTCCTTTGATCCTCAATCCATTTCCCAACCCGAAATAGATCTCACACATTTCCATAATGCAGGAATATCTCCATCAAAACTTCTAATCAGTTCCCCATACACTTGTTAAACTTGCCTGTGTGAAGTAAATTCCACTGACAGATTCCGAAAGCTGCACAGAGCAATGACTGGTTATTTTAAACTTTGAAACGGAACTATTTTAACTTGTGCATCAGTCCTATTAAACAGAAATGTTGTCCCTGTGGGCTGACAGTCTCTCAGCAAGATTGAAACATTGAGGGACCCCGCGTCCTGCATTTGACAACATTTGTGGCACTTCCACAATCTACGACACATTGCTGTCTGTATTGTGTAA
Organism: Scyliorhinus torazame; assembly: GCF_047496885.1. Lineage (NCBI taxonomy): Eukaryota > Metazoa > Chordata > Chondrichthyes > Carcharhiniformes > Scyliorhinidae > Scyliorhinus > Scyliorhinus torazame. The sequence goes on from NC_092711.1 coordinate 59,215,672, forward strand.
ATCCAGCTGTGAAATATCTGTCCAGTTTAAACTTCCACTGTCTCCGCCTTCTCATCATTGATAAAGATCACGGTTTGATCACCCCTCTGTCTGAGGTGGGACTGGGACCATCGAGGGCTGCAGGCCCAGTCTCCTGTCCTCCCACCCCTCTGCCTGAGGTGGGAGTGGGACCATCCAGGGCTGCAGGCCCAGCCTCCTGTCCTCCCACCCCTCTGCCTGAGGTTGGACTGGGACCATCCAGGGCTGCAGGCCCGGCCTCCTGTCCTCCCACCCCTCTGCCTGAGGTGGGACTGGGACCATCCAGGGCTGCAGGCCCAGTCTCCTGTCCTCCCACCCCTCTGCCTGAGGTGGGAGTCGGACCATCCAGGGCTGCAGGCCGTCCTCCTGTCCTCCCCCCCTCTGCCTGAGGTGGGAGTGGGATCATCCAGGGCTGCAGGCCCGGCCTCCTGTCCTCCCGCCCCTCTGCCTGAGGTGGGAGTGGGACCATCCAGGCTGCAGGCCCAGCCTCCTGTCCTCCCACCCCTCTGCCTGAGGTGGGAGTGGGACCATCCAGGGCTGCAGGCCCAGCCTCCTGTCCTCCCACCCCTCTGCCTGAGGTGGGGCTGGGACCATCCAGGGCTGCAGGCCCGGCCTCCTATCCTCCCACCCCTCTGCCTGAGGTGGGAGTGGGACCGCCTGAGGCTGCAGGCCCAGCCTCCTGTCCTCCGACCCCTCTGCCTGAGGTGGGAGTGGGACCATCCTGTCCTCCCAGCCCTCTGTCTGAGGTGGGAGTGGGACCATCCAGGGCTGCAGGCCCAGCCTCCTGTCCTCCCACCCCTCTGCCTGAGGTGGGACTGGTACCATCCAGGGCTGCAGGCCCAGCCTCCTGTCCTCCCACCCCTCTGCCTGAGGTGGGAGTGCGACCATCCAGGGCGCAAGGCCCAGCCTCCGGTCCTCCCATCCCTTTGCCTGAGGTGGGAGCGGGACCATCCAGGGCTGTAGGCCCAGGCTCCTGTCCTCCCACCCCTCTGCCTGAGGTGGGAGTGGGACCATCCAGGGCTGCAGGCCCGCCCTCCTGTCCTCCCACCCCTCTGCCTGAGGTGGGACTGGGGCCATCCAGGGCTGCAGGCCCGGCCACCTGTCCTCCCACCCCTCTGCCTGAGGTGGGACTGGGACAATCCAGGGCTGCAGGCCCAGCCTCCTGCCCTCCCACCCCTCTGGCCAGCACCTCGGGGGCATCCTCCACTGCCGGGGGCAGGGCGGACAAGACATTATGTGGGTGCGGCAGCCTCCCGTCGCTCCGCTGCCCCCGCGGCGCCCTCGCCCTCCCGCCTGCTCACGCGGCAGCTGGGGGTGAAGTGCTATGCCCACCCTACCATGACCATTGAGGCGGGCACCCGTGCGATGGGCGGGGCTGTCGGCCCCTCGGCCATCGTAGCCGCCTCGCGGATGTACGGCAAGGCCGTGTTCTTCCTGCGGGCCGAGCAGGCGGCCCACCGGGCCCTGGAAAGGGGGCTCACGGTGGGCGGGACACACGTGGCGGTGGAGACGCTGGAGGCCACCGCAGAACGTGTTGTTCTATCAAACGTCCCGCCCTCCCTCCCCACCGAGCTCCTCCTGCCCCATCCCAACCTACTGGGGGAGGTCAGGTCCGGGGCGGCGCCGCTGACGCTCGGCCTGCGGGACCCCTCCCTCCGCCATGTCTACTCCTTCCGCCGCCAGGCTCCTGTCCGCCTGAGCAGGGAGGGGGAGGGGGATGCTGCCGGGGCCTCTCCCGCCATGGAGGCCGTGCAGCAGGGCGATCCCGAGCCGCCCCCTCCCCGCAAGCGCCGCCTGCCCGGGTAAGGGGGGGGGGGGTTTGCTGCCCCCTCCCCGGGCGAGGAGGAGGGGGGGTCTCCCGTGTTGGTGCCCATCCCCCTGACGCCTGGCCCGGGGCACACAATGAAGAGAAGCAAGGCCGGGGGGGGCCTCCGAGGCCCCCGAGCCCCTCGTGCTGCTGTCGTCCCCCGAGCAGGAGGACCCGGGGTCGAGCGGAGACGAAGCCCCTGGGGGCCCGTCCCGCCCGGTGCAAGTTTCCTCCCCGGTCGCCTCCTCTTCACCATCGCCGGGGGCCGGCAGCAGCAGCGACCGCTCATCGTGCCGCTGTGGCCCGTGGACGGGGGAGGACGGGGAAGGCCCCCCGCCCTCTACACCCGGGCGGGCGACGCCGGAGAGCCCTGTTTTCAAGCCGGACATGTTTCCGGGGGGCCTCCCCGAGGTCCCGGAGTCGCCGGCGTGGGTGGAGGCGCCGTCCACGGGCCCTGAGCCGCGGGAGGAGCCTGCGAGGGACCTGCCTGAGGACGACCCTGGGGGGTGGGGTCGACTCGGCCCAAGGGTTAGCCGGTGGGCCCGTGCCGCCCGCCATACTCCATGTGGCGGGGGACTCGAGCTCGGGAGGTGACCGTTCGGAGGAGGAAGGCTGCTCGGTGGCGGGTGAGGAGGAGGATTTAGACGCGCTCTGCAGCGAGGCAGAGGGCACCCTCACACCCGGCACCGAGTCTCCCCTTGTCCCCCCTGGGGAACTCCGGACATTTCTGGGAACGCACCATGGTCACCCGGACTGTGTGCGGCTGGCCCTGGGCAGCTGGGGAAACCTGGGGCTGCTCCTTGGCTCCGCCCGGGCCTATGTCAGAGAGGCCCGGGAGTTCGATCAAGACCAGGAGGAGCAGCGCCAAGCTGCTCTGTTCCTTGTGGGACTCCTGAGGGAGTGGAGGGGGCGGTACCCCCACTCTGAGCACTAAAGGTGATGGATAACTATTGCTGCTGACATGGAGGTAACCATGGCCAGCCTCAACATCACCGGCAGCAGCCACGCGCACCACCGTCTCCAGTTCCTGTCTATCCTCCGGGACGGAAAGTACGGGGTGTGCTCCCTGCAGGAAACCCAGGCTATCCGGGTGACGAAGCTCAGTGGACCCTGGAGGGGCAAGGAGGAGTCTCCATGAGTCACCTGGCCCCACGTTCGGGCGGGGTGGCTATCTTGTTGGCTCCACATTTTCAGCCGGAGATCTTGGGCGGTCAAGGAGCCGGTGCCAGGCCGTCTGCTGCACCTAAAGGCCCGTTTCGGGGCAGCGGTGATTCACTTTGTAAATGTATCCGCTCCCGTGGCCGGACCGCAGCAGGCGACTTTCTTCCAAAAGGTGTCCACTCTTCTCGGCACCATCCAGGTGGGAGAGTTGTTATTGAAAATATGTAAAGATGTGTCATTTGAAACATGGAAGTCTGGCAATATCTGGTCTGGGAGAGACATGAGAGGATACAGGGAAAGATCCCACAAAGGGTTAACAGCAGCTGCCAGGAGAGGATTGTAAAATGCAGATAGCCTTGCTCAAGCAGAGTCAGCAAACAAGACAAACAGGATTTTGAATGAAGCCAAAAACAATGGCCCATACCTTCATTGAAAGTAACTGTCTTAGTTAGCAACTGGAAAAAAGGATGAGGTTCAGTTGAATTTGGTGATAATTCTAGGTGTGAAAATTTGCTAAACCAGTAAATTAAAGAAAGCTGGAGACTATCAGTCTACGAGAAACATAATTCAAAGCCAAAATCAAAGTCAAAATTATGAGCTGAGGACACAATTGGAAAATAAAACTACAGAAATGACATGAATAAAAAGTAACACCTCTTGAAACCAAAGCATTTTGATCATCACAAAGGAAACAATGTAATCAGATCTCTGAGATGCAGTTATGTCAAAATGAATACTTAGTTGGATTAGAAGGTTTAGTCAAACGTACTTTGTACAATCAAAGTGAAATAAGTTACTTTACAATAAAATCATAAAAACTAGATAACTGTTAGAAAAATATGTAAACCCAGAGACCAGGGTAGGAACTACCAGAACCAGAACCAGAACTCAGAGGGAGGGAGAGAGAAGCAGAGAAGAAACAAGCAGCTCAGAGTCAGATTACAGTCAGCTCGGCCATGGGAAAGACAAGGCATAGCGGCCGAGCTAAAACAGCTAATACATCTCAGGAAGACTATAATTCAAAGAGTCAGCTCTATGTCAGCTCAGAGATAGCCAGCAGAGTCAGCTCTCACAGCTCGGTACATGGGAAAGACAGGCCACAGCAACCGAGCTCATCAGCGATTACATCTAAAGAAGACCAGACTTTATAAAGAAGATTGATTGTCAAGGTGGGCCTGAAGGTCCCTTCAACCACCCAGAAGGACCCAGAAGCAAGGTCTTTTTCCTTTCTGTAAAGAAAGTATTTGCAGCTTTTAAAAGAAAAAATATAATAATAAAATAACTTAATTTAACCTGAAATAGTGGTTATTCCAAAGTGTACTTTACTTACTTAGCAATGCGGGACCCAGGATCGATGGTACTAAGTGGGAAGTAGATTAAATCTTCGGTAAAGGCATGGGTTATACCGGGGGATAACTAGAAAACATAGTTTGACCTGAATAGCACCCACTGAAGCTTGCATCGGAGTCGGGGAGTGAGAATCCCTGATCACCATTTAGAATGTCGGCCCTTTTTGGTATAGGGGTACTTCTAAGAATAGTGGTGAGTTTTCAAAAACATGGCGCTCAACGTTTTAATTAAAACCCTGTCAATTACGCCGAATGGGTTGCTTTATTTTCCACATGACAGCCGTCGTGTTAACACCGTGTGAATTGCGCCCAGCCGGTTGTTTTGCTTTCTCCCTGGCATCCAGCGTGGAGACCTACAATATTAGAAGTTTCTAGGTAAAACGAGGCTAGAATAGTAGAAGTTTCTACATCAGCAGAGGGTGCTTGAATATTAGAAGTTTCTAGTTCCCAACAAACGGTTGGAATATGAGAAGTTTCTAGTTCCCAACAAACGGTTAGAGTATTAGAAGTTTCTAACCGGCACAAAGGCGAGAATATTAGAAGTTTCTGGTCTATTGTGAGTCAGACTTTACCTGCCGAGTTTTGTCTGGAAAGTCATGTGATTGATTTTTGTAAAGATATCCTGTGGATCGAGGGGACATAAAACTCAGGTTGGGTGTGAAATCAGCAAATTAGCAGATGCTGACCCTGAGAAAAGTCTGCAAGACATCTTGGTGACAGCACTAAAAATCTTGCATCCATTACTGGTAAAAGGAGGTCAAAAAATAAATCATCCTTAGAGTAAGGCAGATTGTGAGGTTAAATCCTAAAGAAATAGAGGACGCCTAGAATCTTTAGAGACCAATAACCAATCGACCCTTAACTAAAAACAGGAAGATAGTGCCTCAGTTATCCTTGGGTAGGGCCCAGAAAGGGCACTTATCCTTAATTTCAGATTGCAACTGAAAGGGACAACCAGGAACAGAACTTAGAATTCCGAAAAATGGCAATTAGAATAATCCTCTTGCTGTGAAACACGGTTGAAGCAATGAACCAGAGTGGAAGAAATTAATAGAGGCAAAAGACTCCTGCATAACTGAAACTTTATCAGCATGGAGGGGTCTCAATTTTTGTTAAAAGTAACTAAAACCCAACTGAACAGAGGTCCAAGATCTCAGTGTATAAACGTGCGTGCGTGTTCAATAAGGGGTTGTGAAACCCTACAAAGTAGAGGTCCAAGATCTGAGTGGATGAATGAGTGTGTGTCTGTCTAAGAAGGAATTGTGAATTTCCTTTGGTGTTTGTATTTTTAAAAAAATGTTGTGTTTTGCAAAACCGAGTTTCACATCAATTAAAAGTTATAAATGGCAGGTAGAAATGTGATCAGTATTATGAGGTGATAAATCAGTATGTTCAGAGTTAAATTGGTCTCAGAATAAACAGATAAAGAGTTTGTACTGGGCAGCAGTCAGCTGCTAGCAGGCTTTGAAACTGAGTGTTGAAATTGACACTGCATAGCTCCGCAGGGTCCTAGTGCCCGATGAGCTCAAGAATGTCACCAGCAAAAATAATCATGTTTAGAATGTTAAATACATTGAAGAAGGAGCTTTAGAGAATAAAGATTTTGGATCAAAAGTTAGATTAAGAGAATTACTTGCAGTATTAGGAAAAGAGAATCTGATGGCAGGAAAAGATTTGATAAAAAGAGATGCAGGTAAAATTAAGATATTAAAACAATTGATAACAGAGGAAGTTTGGGTGAAGCTACCAACTAAAACTGCAGGGAAAATAATCAGTGAAGCTGTAAAATGTGGAGACAAGTTTGTTCAGAATCTGGGTAAACATACAGTTGACTTAGAGAAGCATGGTATCTGGAGCAAAAGAAATTATATCACAATTAAAACACATGACCCAATTGGTGGGAAGACAATGAATTAAAACCCGTTAGGACCATTGGTTGGACAGATCATGAAGTTAAAATGTCATGTTTGGAACTTACCTTCATAAAAATCCGGTGTAATCAAAATAAAGTAAGTGAAGTAAACGCAGTAGCAATATCAGGAATGTATCAGGGTAAGGTTTCGACAGATTGGATCAGAGTGAGCAAAAGGGGAGGAGTTTGAGATTCTTCGAATCTCACTCAGGGGTGCAATGACAGAAGGAGGAGGCTTAACAGGCCTTCATTGTGTGATGTACATCAATGATAAGGAAAATAAACGAGTTCAAAAAAAAAAGAAACGAGACAAAAGAAATGGTAACAAAAGGAATCCGGAAGTCCTGGAGAGGGCACTTCGGGAGTGTTCAAACGAAGATAGAAAGTACAAATTAAAGAATAGGGCCCTCTCCACCCTTGACCTGCTTGTTTGATTTTTCAGATGGAAAAAGTAAATAACAGACAAACCAGTTCACAAGAAGGAAGAGAACTGCACTCCAGAAAGGAATGTTTTAGACAGGATTGGGGGGGGGGGGGGGGGGAATAATGATACAATCGCCTACATACTTGAGGGAATTAAATGATAGAGCCCGTAGGAAAACTTTCCGGGTTGGAAACACATCAAAATCTCAAATTATTACTGAACAGTGGACCCTCCGGTCAGACATCTCTAACTGGACATCAGCTGATGGATGATCTGCAGTCTCCATGGGGTATGTACTATGTGGTGGAGTTATTAAGGGTCTCGGCAGACAGCAGCGACTGACGAGGAACCCCAATATGATAAACAACAATAGTTTAAGAATTTTTGGAGCTTGATGCCAAGGGGGGGAAATTATTACCAATGCAGCAAACAATATTGCATTGTCGGGCTGTAAACATTATTAAGGAAGAAATGTCATGTCAATTGTTAGCACTGTTATGTATGTATGATAATGGGGGTATGTGTGCCGTTAGAGAACTTGATCAGCATTTCGAAACTGTGTGAATGTTTTAATACAGGGGAATAGTGGTAGTTTAGTGTGCTTTCTTGATTTAATTGCATAGAACATCACAAATAATATTGATGTTGTTAACACGCCATATTTAGTATGTAGTGACCATTAGTTCCAAAGCCACGAAGGGATGTGTCGATATTGTACTTTATTTTTCGTATTGAAATTGTGATAACAGTTGCAATTATGTGAAGTTGTAACACACGGTCTATTTGTGTAGTTAGGTGATGGGTAATGTGTTAAGATAAGACTTCATTTTTATTTTTACTGTGTATTTAACAATAGGGAGAATTTATTTGGAAAATGTGACAGTTCGATGTGGTTTTGCGAATACTGTCGGCATATTGTATTGCAAATGTTGTAAGGGAAATGATAACAGACGAAAAGGATTTGAAGGAAGTTTGTCGGAAAGATATTCTCTCCTGTACACCAGGGGCTGGCAGACATACATGGTTCAGAACAATATTAGACATTAATGTGGGGAAGTCAGGGTTAGAAGCAGGATCAATTGAACCTTTTAAATTAATGAAGCGAGGGGACCAGTGGGTGGTACATGATGTCATAATTTACCATTCCAATGAGAAACGGTGAGCAATTTGGATGACGGAAAAATGGACACGAAACAGCCAGTGATGGACAAATGGCCTTTTTGGTTACTGATGGACTGAGTTGTGTGCTGTTTCTAACGGACACGAGGAAGCTTCTACGGTGCTGCTACCCGAAGGAAGTAAACTGCTTTGGAGGTAGTAGAACACGGATATAGCTATTGTGGTACCTTCCTGAACGGCTCAGCTATGGTTCACGGTAATTGGACTTGAGGAAAGAACGAAAAAAGACACTGGTCTGTGATATGGATACATTTACAAATTGGTTACGATGCACAATTTAAAATCACAAAACATGGACATACAAACGATAAAGGTAGGGGATAAATGTTAGTCAGTACAATTAGATGGGGGGGGGATAATTGACCAAATAATATAGTTATTTTTCAAATGTCAAGACGGGGTGTTATTGAAAATATGGAAAGATGTGTCATTTGAAACAAGGAAGTCTGGCAATATCTGGTCAGGGAGAAACATGAGAGGATACAGGGAAAGATCCCACAAAGGGTTAACAGCAGCTGCCAGGGAAGGATTGTAAAATGCAGATAGCCTTGGTCAATCAGGCTCAGCAAACAAGACAAACAGGATTTTGAATGAAGCCAAAAACAATGGCCCACACCTTCATTGAAAGTAACTGCCTTAGTTAGCAGCTGGAAAAAAGGATGAGGTTCAGTTGAATTTGGTGATAATTCTAGGTGTGAAAATTTGCTAAACCAGTAAATTAAAGAAAACTGGAGACTATCAGTCTACGAGAAACATAATTCAAAGCCAAAATCAAAGTCAAAATTATGAGCTGAGGACACAATTGGAAAATAAAACTACAGAAATGACAGGAATTAAAATAACACCTCTTGAAACCAAAGCATTTTGATCATCACAAAGGAAACAATGTAATCAGATCTATTAGATGCAGTTATGTCAAAATGAATACTTAGTAGGATTAGAAAGTTTAGATCAAAGATACTTTTTATAATCAAAGTGAAATAAGTTACTTTACGACATAGTCATAAAAATTAGATAACTGTTAGAAAAATATATAAATCCAGAGACCAGGGCAGGAACTACCAGAACCAGAACCAGAACTCAGAGGGAGGGAGAGAGAGAAGCAGAGAAGAAACAAGCAGCTCAGAGTCAGATTACAGTCAGCTCGGCCATGGGAAAGACAAGGCATAGCAGCCGAGCTAAAACAGCTGATACATCTCAGGAAGACTAGAATTTAAAGAGTCAGCTCTATGTCAGCTCAGAGACAGCCAGCAGAGTCAGCTCTCACAGCTCGGTACATGGGAAAGACAGGACACAGCAACCGAGCTCATCAGCGATTACATCTAAAGAAGACCAGACTTTATAAAGAAGATTGATTGTCAAGGTGGGCCTGAAGGTCCCTTCAACCAACCAGAAGGATCCAGAAGCAAGGTCTTTTTCCTTTCTGTAAAGAAAGTATTTGCAGCTTTTAAAAGAAAAATATATAATAAGAAAATAACTTAATTTAACCTGAAATAGTGGTTATTCCAAAGTCTACTTTACTTACTTAGCAATGCGGGACCCAGGATCGATGCTACTAAGTGGGAAGTAGATGAAATCTTCGGTGAAGGTATGGGTTATACCGGGGGATAACTTGAAAATATAGTTTGACCTGAATAGCACCCACTGAAGCCTGCATCGGAGTCGGGAGTGAGAATCCTGATCACCATTTAGAATCTCGGCTCTTTTTGGTAGAGGGGGAATTCTAAGAATAGTGGTGAGTTTTCAAAAACAGAATGCATCGTCCTCGGAGGGGATTTTAATTGCACCCTCCGGGACAAGGACCATGGTGAAGTCCAGCGCCGATCGGCGGTGGTGAAGTTGAGGGACCTGGTTAGGTCCTTTGACTTGGTGAATGTCTGGTGGACTCTCCATCCTGAATTGCGGGTGCGCACCTCTGTGCAGCCCCAGTTCAGAGCGTCCATCATCGACCGTCTTTACATTTCCAAGACGTACTTGCCCAGCGTTCCGACGGCCTCCATGGAGCAGGTGCCGAGCTCGGATCACCACCTGGTGTGGGCGGGTCTCGCCCCGTCCCGCGCTCAGACACGGTCCGCGTACTGGCACTTTAACAACCTGCTGCTGGAGGGCGAGCGGTTCCTGGACTCGTTCTGCCGTTTCTGGGCCGGCTGGAGAAGGGAGCGGGGTGGCTTCCCCTCCTTGAGGCTACGGTGGGATGTGGGCAAGGCCCAGATCCGTGCCTTCTGTCAGGGGTACACGAAGGGGTCTTCGGCGGGGCGGAACTCCACGATAGCCAAATTGGCTGAGGAACTCCTCGATCTGGAGTCACGTCTCGCTCAGCCCGATGAGGCCCGGCCCTGGGGCGGGTGTACAGGGAGAAGAGGGGCGCACTGCGGGGCCTGCAACTGGCCGGGTCCCGCGGCGAGGACGTGAGGTCGCGGATCCGTCTCCTAACGGACATGGACCGCGGCTCCCGCTTCTTCTACTCGCTGGAAAGAGGACGCGGGGCCCGTCGGCAGGTTTCTACGCTGTTGGCCGACGACTGGCCATTCGTCTCGGATCCGGAGGGGGTCAGGACCCTGATCAGGGATTTTTACTCCGACCTCTTCTCTCCGGGTCCGTCCAGCGGACGCTTGCAGAGTTCTGTGGGAGGACCTGCCGCAGGTGGGCCCGGATGGCGCCCAGAAGCTCGATAATGCCATCAACCTCCAAGAGCTGACCGGCGCCCTGGAAAACCTCTCACGGGGCAAATCCCCAGGGCTGGACGGGCTGACCGTGGAGTTCTTCAGGGCGTGCTGGGACGTCCTGGGGAGCGACTACGCGGGGGTCCTGGGGGAATGTACCGCGACCGGGGAGATGCCCCTTTCGTGGCGCAGGGCCATCATTGCCCTCCTGCCCAAGAAGGGGGATCTCCGCCGACTTAAGACCTGGCGACCGGTCTCCCTCCTCAGCACGGACTATAAAATCTTTGCCAAGGTGCTGTGTTTACGCCTTGGCCCCGAGCTGGACCACATGATCCACCCTGACCAGTCCTACACAGTCCCGGACCGCACAATCTATGACAATATCCACCTGGCCCGGGACATTATTCACTTTACCCAGAGGACTGGTATGTCGAGCGCCTTCCTGTCTCTTGACCAGGAGAAGGCGTTCGACAGGGTGGGCCCCGGGGATTTGCTCGGGACTCTGCGAGCTGTCGGGTTCGGGTGGTATTTTGTCCCCCGGATCCGGTTACTGTCCGCCGCCTCGGAGAGTCTGATTAAGGTTAACGGGTCCCTGACGGCGCCCCTTCCCTTTGGGAGAGGAGTGCGTCAGGGCTGCCCCCTGTCCGGCCAACATTATTCCCTCTGCGTGGGGCCTTTCCTGTGCCTCCTGCGGAGGGGGTTCACGGGGCTGGTTCTGCGCGAGCCGGACGGGGGGGTGGTCCTCTCGGCGGACGCTGATGCCGTGTTCCTCATGGTCACTGACCCCGGTGACCTGCGGAGGATGCGAGAGAGCCAAGCTGTCTACTCCGCCGCGTCCTCCCCACGGATCAACTGGGCCAAATGTTCCGGACTCCTGGTCGGTCCGTGGCAGGTGGACCCCCTCCCGGAGGAGCTCGGGCCCTTCAGCTGGAGTCGGACCAACAGCCTCTACCTGGGAGTCCATCTTTGCCCGGCAGAGGGAGCCTGGCCGGCGAACGGGCGGGAGCTGGAGACCAAGGTCACCGCTGGCCTGGGACGCTGGACAGGACGGCTCCGAGTGCTGTCCCACAGGGGCCGAGTTCTCGTCATAAACCAGCTGATCGCCTCCATGCTGTGGTCCCGGCTGGTCACTGACTCCTCCCCCTGGCTTTGTCCCACCATCCAGAGAGCCCGGCTTCGGTTCCTCCGGGACAATCGACTGCACGGGGTCGCTGCGGAGGTCTGGAGTCTCCCGATGGCGGAGGGCGGTCAGGCGCTGGTGTGCCTCCGCACCCAGACTGCCACTTTCCACCCTCAGACTCTGCAGCGTTACCTGTACGCTGAGCCTCCTCCACGGTGGGGCCCTGGCGACGGATTTCTCCCCCCAGGGGCTCGGCCTGAACTACGACGTGCAGCTCCTGTCTGTGGACCAGCAGGGTCTTCGGAACTCTCTGTTGGCGCTGCCCGTCTTGTACCAGGACCTCCTCAAAGTCTGGAACACGGTCTCCAGGCGCCGCAGCTCTCCCCCGTCAGGAGTGGCGGCTGTCGTAAGGGAGCCGCTGCTCAGGAATCTGCACCTCCGCCAATTTCCACTCGGGTGGCTGGCGGAGCGGAGGGCTGTGGGTGCCGTGGCAGGGCTGGGTGGCGGAGGGCTGTGGGTGCCGTGGGAAGGGCTGGGTGGCGGAGGGCTGTGGGTGCCGTGGGAAGGGCTGGGTGGCGGAGGGCTGTGGGTGCCGTGGGAAGGGCTGGGTGGCGGAGGGCTGTGGGTGCCGTGGGAAGGGCTGGGTGGCGGAGGGCTGTGGGTGCTGTGGGAAGGGCTGGGTGGGGGAGGGCTGTGGGTGCCGTGGGAAGGGCTGGGTGGGGAGGGCTGTGGATGCCGTTGGAAGGGCTGGGTGGCGGAGGGCCGGGCTGTGGGTGCCGTGGGAAGGGCTGGGTGGCGGAGGGCCGGGTTGTGGGTGCCGTGGGAAGGGCTGGGTGGCGGAGGGCTGTGGGTGCCGTGGGAAGGGCTGGGTGGCGGAGGGCCGGGCTGTGGGTGCCGTGGGAAGGGCTGGGTGGGGAGGGCCGGGCTGTGGGTGCCGTGGAGCTTGTCCATGTTGTCTGTCCTCGGCTGCTCTCCCGCTTTGATTTCTCGACCACGTTGTTGTTGAGGTTTTCTTTGCGCTTCAGCCCCGCGCTCCTGATCTACGGACACCCGGTGCGGCGGGGGGCGGGGAAGGCGGAGGGTCTCCCCGTGAACCTGCTCCTGGGCCGGGCCGAACTTCCCATTTCAAGGTCCAGGCAGCGGGCGACTAAGGGGGCCGTCCGGCCCGGCTGTCTGCCCCTCTCCCGCGGCCTGGGTGGCGGCCGGGGGTCCCTGGAGCGGGGGCAGGCGCTGCCCACGGGAACACTCGAAGCTTTCCGGGCTGGCTGGGCCCCGCAGGGGGTGGGCTGCCTTATTGGTCCCGATCTTCGCACTTTGATTTGACGGGGAATTTGATAAGGTTTTGTTGCCTTTTCTGTTCTGTTTGGGCCGTGCTCTACCCGCTGTTTTGGGGCACTCCCCACATTTGTTTCTTATCCCTGAGTTATTTCGGATCGTTTTGCTAAGTTTGACGACATGGTACCAGCGCCACGCCGATTAGTGGCGGGCGCTACTTTAACCCTGCACGCACCAAAAAAGTACGTGCAGGCCACACACAAACCCCCCCCCACACAAAGTACATTCAATAAAAAGGAAAAAATAAGTAACATCAAACAGCTCAACCTTATAAAAGGTGGAGTGTGTGTGTGGGCTGGCCGGGAGTGGCCTGGAGTGTGTGTGTGGGCTGGCCGGGAGTGGCCTGGAGTGTGTGTGTGGGCTGGCCGGGAGTGGCCTGGAGTGTGTGTGTGGGCTGGCCGGGAGTGGCCTGGAGTGTGTGTGTGGGCTGGCCGGGGGTGGCCTGGAGTGTGTGTGGACTGGCCGGGAGTGGCCTGGAGTGTGTGTGTGGGCAGGCCGGGAGTGGCCTGGTCTGGAGTGTGTGTGTGTGGTGGCCGGGAGTGGCCTGGAGTGTGTGTGTGGGCTGGCCGTGAGTGGCCGGGAGTGTGTGTGGGCTGGCCGGGAGTGGTCTGGAGTGTGTGTGTGGGCTGGCCGTGAGTGGCCGGGAGTGTGTGTGTGGGATGGCCGGGAGTGGCCTGGAGTGTGTGTGTGGGCTGGCCGGGAGTGGCCTGGAGTGTGTGTGTGGGCTGGCCGGGAGTGGCCTGGAGTGTGTGTGTGGGCTGGCCGGGAGTGGGCTGGAGTGTGTATGTGGCCTGGCCGGGAGTGGCCTGGAGTGTGTGTGTGGGCTGGCCGGGAGTGGCCGGGAGTGTGTGTGTGGGCTGGCCGGGAGTGGCCTGGAGTGTGTGAGTGGGCTGGCCGGGAGTGGCCGGGAGTGTGTGTGTGGGCTGGCCGGGAGTGGCCTGGAGTGTGTGTGTGGGCTGGCCGGGAGTGGCCTGGAGTGTGTGTGTGGGCTGGCCGTGAGTGGCCGGGAGTGTGTGTGTGGGCTGGCCGGGAGTGGCCTGGAGTGTGTGTGTGGGCTGGCCGTGAGTGGCCGGGAGTGTGTGTGTGGGCTGGCCGGCAGTGGCCTGGAGTGTGTGTGTGGGCTGGCCGGGATTGGCCGGGAGTGTGTGTGTGTGGGCTGGTCGGGAGTGGCCTGGAGTGTGTATGTGGGCTGGCCGGGAGTGGCCTGGAGTGTGTGTGTGGGCTGGTCGGGAGTGGCCTGGAGTGTGTATGTGGGCTGGCCGGGAGTGGCCTGGAGTGTGTGTGTGGGCTGGCCGTGAGTGGCCGGGAGTGTGTGTGTGGGCTGGCCGGGGGTGGTCTGGAGTGTGTGTGTGGGCTGGCCGGGAGTGGCCGGGAGTGTGTGTGTGGGCTGGCCGGGAGTGGCCTGGAGTGTGTGTGTGGGCTGGCCGGGAGTGGCCGGGAGTGTGTGTGTGGGCTGGCCGGGATTGGCCGGGAGTGTGTGTGTGGGCTTGTCGGGAGTGGCCTGGAGTGTGTATGTGGGCTGGCCGGGAGTGGCCTGGAGTGTGTGTGTGGGCTGGCCGGGAGTGGCCTGGAGTGTGTGTGTGGGCTGGCCGGGAGTGGCCTGGAGTGTGTGTGTGGGCTGGCCGGGAGAGTCCTGGAGTGTGTGTGTGGGCCGGCCGGCAGTGGCCTGGAGTGTGTGTGTGGGCTGGCCGGGAGTGGCCTGGAGTGTGTGTGTGGGCTGGCCGGGAGTGGCCTGGAGTGTGTGTGTGGGCTGGCCGGGAGTGGCCTGGAGTGTGTGTGTGGGCTGGCCGGGAGTGGCCTGGAGTGTGTGTGTGGGCTGGCCGGGCCTGGCCTGGAGTGTGTGTGTGGGCTGGCCGGGAGTGGTCTGGAGTTTGTGTGTGGGCTGGCCGGGAGTGACCTGGAGTGGGTGTGTGGGCTGGTCTGGAGTGTGTGTGTGGGCTGGCCGGGAGTGGCCTGGAGTGTGTGTGTGGGCTGGCCGGGAGTGGTCTGGAGTGTGTGTGTGGGCTGGCCGGGAGTGGTCTGGAGTGTGTGTGTGGGCTGGCCGGGAGTGTGTGTGTGGGCTGGCCGGGAGTGGCCTGGAGTGTGTATGTGGGCTAGCCGGGAGTGGCCGGGAGTGTGTGTGTGGGCTGGCCGGGAATGGCCTGGAGTGTGTGTGTGGGCTGGCCGGGAGTTGCCGGGAGTGTGTGTGTGGGCTGGCCGGGAGTGGCCTGGAGTATGTGTGTGGGCTGGCCGGGAGTGGCCGGGAGTGTGTGTGTGGGCTGGCCGGGTGTGGCCTGGAGTGTGTATGTGGGCTAGCCGGGAGTGGCCTGGAGTATGTGTGTGGGCTGGCCGGGAGTGGCCGGGAGTAGTATATACGTATCTACAATGGTCCCTGGGTATTATCTCATTATTTACTGTGGTCCCTGGGGAGAATATCATTATATACTGTGGTCTCTGGATAGTATATCATTGGTTACAGTGGTCCCTGGGCAGTATATCATTATTTACAGTGGTCCCTGGATAGTGTATCATTATTTACAGTGATCCCAGGGTAGATTATTATCATTTGCAGTGGTCCTTTTGTAGTACAGCATTTTTTTACACGGGTCCCTGAGTAGTATCTCATTATTTACAGTGGTCCCTGGCAAGCATATCGTTATTTACAGTGGTCCCTGTGTAGTATATCATTATGCACGGTGGTCCCTGGGTAGAATAACATTATATACAGAGGTCCCTGGTTAGCAAATCATTATTTACAGTCGTCCCTGGATAGTATACCATTATTTACAGTGGCCTTGGGTAGGTATCATCATTTACAGTGGTCACTGGATAGTTATTCATTATTTACAGTGGTCCCTGGGTAGAATAACATTATATTCAGAGGTCCCTGGTTAGTAAATCATTATTTACAGTCGTCCCTGGATAGTATACCATTATTTACAGTTGATCTTGGTTAGAATATCGTTATTTACAGTGTTCCCTGGGTAGAATATCATTATATTCAGCGGTACCTGGGTGGTAAATCATTATTTACAGTGGTCCCTGCGTAGTTTATCATTATGTACAGTGGTCCCTGTGTAGTATATCATTATTTACACTGGTAACTGGGTTGTACACCATTATTTATAGTGGCCTTGGGTCGGTATCATTATTTACAGTGGTGACTGGGTAGTATTTCATTAGTGACAGTGCTTCCTGGGTAATATGTCCATATTTACTGTGGTTCCTGGGCAGTATGTCATTATTTACAGTGGTCCCTGGATAGTATATCATTATCTATAGTGGTTTCTGGGCAACGTATCATTATTTACAGTCGTCCCTGTCTAGTATCTCATTACTTACAGTGGTCCCTCGGTAGAATATCGTAATTTACAGTGGGACCTGGGTAGGATATCATTATTTGCAGTGGGCCCTGGCCAGTATATCTTTATTTACAGTGGTCCCTGTGGAGTATATCATTATTCACAGTGGTCCCAGTGTAGTATATCATTATTTACGCTGGTCTCTGGGTAGTATATCATTATTTCCAGTGGTCCCTTGGTTGTATATAATTATTTACAGTGGTCCCTGTGTAGTATATCATTATTTACACTGGTTCCTGGGCAGGATATCATTACTAACAGTGGTCCCTGGGGAGTATATCATTATTTTCAGTGACCCTGGGTAGTATATCATTATTTCCAGTGGCCCCTGGGTTGTATATCATTATTTACAGTGGTCCCTGGGGAGTATATCATTACTTACAGTGACCCTGGGTAGTATATCATTATTTACAGTGACCCTGGGTTGTATATCATTATTTACAGTGGTCCCTTAGTAGTATATCATTATTTCCAGTGACCCTGGCTTGTATATCATTATTTACATTGGGCCCCAGGTATTGTTTCATTATTTACAATGATCGCTGTGCAGTACATCATTATTTGCAGTGGTCCTCGAGCAGCATATCATTATTTACAGTTGTCCCTGGGTAGGATATCATTTTTTACAGTGGTCCCTGGTTGTATATCATTAGTTACAGTGCGACCCGGGTGGTATTTCATTCTTTCAAGGGGTCCCTGTGCAGTACACCATTATATGCAGTGGTCCCTGAGCAGCATATCATTATTTACAGTGTTCCCTGGATAGTATACCTTGATTGAGTGTTGTTCCTGGGTAATGTATCATTATTTAAAGTGTTCCCTGGGTAGTATATCATTATTTACAGTGGCCCCAGGGTGGTATATCATTATTGACAGTGTTCCCAGGGTGGTATATCATGACTTACAGTGGTCGCTGGACAGTATGTCATCAATTTTCGTGTGCCCTGTGCAATACATCTTTATTTACAGTGGTTTCTGGATAGTATTTCATTATATTCAGTGTCCCTGAGCAATATATCAGGATTCACAGCGGTCGCTTGGCAGTATATCATTATTTACAGTGGTCCCTGGGTAGTATATCATTATTTACAGTGGTCCATGGTGCAGTATATCATTATTTACAGTGGTCCCTGGGAAATATATCATTAATCACAGTGGTCCTTGGGTAGTATATCATTATTTACAGTGGTCCATGGTGTAGTATATCATTGTTTGCAGTGGTCCCTGGGAAATATGTCATTAATCACAGTAGTCCCTGCGTAGATTTGCATTATTTACCATTGTCCCTGGGTAGTATATCATTATTTATAGTATTCACTGTGTCGTATATCATTATGTACAGTGGTCCCTGGTTCGAATGCCATTATTTACAGTATTCACTGGGTAGTATATCATCGTTTACAGTGGTCCCTGTATAGTCTATCATTATTTTCAGTGATCCCTGGGTAGTATATATTTATTTACAGATGTCACTTAATAATATATCATTATTTACAGTGGTCGCAGGGGAGTATCTCATTATTTACAGTGGTCCCTGTGCAGAATATCATTATTTACAATGGTCTTTGGGTAGTATATCCGTATCTACAATGATCCCTGGGTATTTCCTCAGTATTTACTGTGGTGCCTGGGTAGAATATCATTGTTTACAGTGGTCCCGCCCAGCGACCCCGAGAGACCCGCCCAGCGACCCCGAGAGACCCGCCCAGCGACCCGACCCCGAGAGACCCGCCCAGCGACCCGACCCCGAGAGACCCGCCCAGCGACCCGACCCCGAGAGACCCGCCCAGCGACCCCGAGAGACCCGCCCAGCGACCCCGAGAGACCCGCCCAGCGACCCCGAGAGACCCGCCCAGCGACCCCGAGAGACCCGCCCAGCGACCCCGAGAGACCCGCCCAGCGACCCCGAGAGACCCGCCCAGCGACCCCGAGAGACCCGCCCAGCGACCCCGAGAGACCCGCCCAGCGACCCCGAGAGACCCGCCCAGCGACCCCGAGAGACCCGCCCAGCGACCCCGAGAGACCCGCCCAGCGACCCGACCCCGAGAGACCCGCCCAGTGACCCCGAGAGACCCGCCCAACGACCCCGAGAGACCCGCCCAGTGACCCCGAGAGACCCGCCCAGCGACCCCGAGAGACCCGCCCAGCGACCCCGAGAGACCCGCCCAGCGACCCCGAGAGACCCGCCCAGCGACCCCGAGAGACCCGCCCAGCGACCCGACCCCGAGAGACCCGCCCAGCGACCCGACCCCGAGAGACCCGCCCAGCGACCCCGAGAGACCCGCCCAGCGACCCGACCCCGAGAGACCCGCCCAGCGACCCCGAGAGACACGCCCAGCGACCCCGAGAGAACCGCCCAGCGACCCCGGGAGACCCGCCCAGCGACCCCGAGAGACCAGCCCAGCGACCCCGAGAGACCCGCCCAGCGACCCGACCCCGAGAGACCCGCCCAGCGACCCCGAGATACCCGCCCAGCGACCCGTCCCCGAGAGACCCGCCCAGCGACCCCGAGAGACCCGCCCAACGACCTCGAGAGACCCGCCCAGTGAC
Source organism: Scyliorhinus torazame (assembly GCF_047496885.1). Taxonomy (NCBI): domain Eukaryota; kingdom Metazoa; phylum Chordata; class Chondrichthyes; order Carcharhiniformes; family Scyliorhinidae; genus Scyliorhinus; species Scyliorhinus torazame. Next base: position 59,234,531 of record NC_092711.1, read on the forward strand.
CCGTCCCCGAGAGACCCGCCCAGCGACCCGTCCCCGAGAGACCCGCCCAGCGACCCCGAGAGACCCGCCCAACGACCCCGAGAGACCCGCCCAGCGACCCGACCCCGAGAGACCCGCCCAGCGACCCTGAGAGACCCGCCCAGCGACCCCGAGAGACCCGCCCAGCGACCCCGAGAGACCCGCCCAGCGACCCCGAGAGACCCGCCCAGTGACCCCGAGAGACCCGCCCAGCGACCCCGAGAGACCCGCCCAGTGACCCCGAGAGACCCGCCCAGCGACCCCGAGAGACCCGCCCAGCGACCCCGAGAGACCATCCCAGCGACCCCGAGAGACCCGCCCAGCGACCCCGAGAGACCCGCCCAGCGACCCCGAGAGACCCGCCCAGTCACCCCGAGAGACCCGCCCAGCGACCCCGAGAGACCCGCCCAGCGACCCCGAGAGACCCGCCCAGCGACCCGACCCCGAGAGACCCGCCCAGCGACCCCGAGAGACCCGCCCAGCGACCCCGAGAGACCCGCCCAGCGACCCGACCCCGAGAGACCCGCCCAGCGACCCGACCCCGAGAGACCCGCCCAGCGACCCCGAGAGACCCGCCCAGCGACCCCGAGAGACCCGCCCAGTGACCCGACCCCGAGAGACCCGCCCAGCGACCCCGAGAGACCCGCCCAGCGACCCCGAGAGACCCGCCCAGCGACCCCGAGAGACCCGCCCAGCGACCCCGAGAGACCCGCCCAGCGACCCCGAGAGACCCGCCCAGCGACCCCGAGAGACCCGCCCAGCGACCCCGAGAGGCCCGCCCAGCGACCCCGAGAGACCCGCCCAGCGACCCCGAGAGACCCGCCCAGCGACCCCGAGAGACTCGCCCAGCGACCCCGAGAGACCCGCCCAGCGACCCCGAGAGACCCGCCCAGCGACCCGACCCGAGAGACCCGCCCAGCTACCCCGAGAGACCCGCCCAGTGACCCCGAGAGACCCGCCCAGCGACCCCGAGAGACCCGCCCAGCGACCCCGAGAGACCCGCCCAGCGACCCCGAGAGACCCGCCCAGTGACCCCGAGAGACCCGCCCAGCGACCCCGAGAGACCCGCCCAGCGACCCCGAGAGACCCGCCCAGCGACCCCGAGAGACCCGCCCAGCGACCCCGAGAGACCCGCCCAGCGACCCCGAGAGACTCGCCCAGCGACCCCGAGAGACCCGCCCAGCGACCCCGAGAGACCCGCCCAGCGACCCCGAGAGACCCGCCCAGCGACCCCGAGAGACCCGCCCGGCGACCCCGAGAGACCCGCCCAGCGACCCCGAGAGACCCGCCCAGCGACCCCTAGAGACCCGCCCAGTGACCTGACCTACCTGGTGATGGAAGAAAGAAAAATCCACGTAGAGGCTCGACCGGGCCGTCTTCAAGATCCGACCCCTGGAGCGCCCAGGGAGGGAACAGACGCCGGGACTCAGCCCAACCTGCCTCAGGAAGCCCCTGCCCACGATCTAGGACCCCCAAAACGGCGGAGACTGCGCACAAGGACCCAAACGCCGGGACCCTTCCAGATCGCAAACATGCCCCCCTAGCAACCCCTCTACCTCAATCAGCGCCCGGGACCCTGCCAGACGCGACCCCAGATACGTAAACAGCGCCCTGGACCCCGCCCGACGCCCTGGACCCCGCCAGACGCAACCACCTACCTTCCACAAGAGCTGACATCTCCCATCGGATCCCAGGATCATTCAGCAGCAGCCGCCGACCGAGCAAGCGAGGGAAACGCGGCGGTCTGCAGGTTAGACTGAAGCAACGCGGTTTCAAGACCCCTCTCCCCAGCATACTCCTGGCAAACGTCCAAGCGATCGAAAACAAGCTGGATGAACTTAACGCCAGACTTACCTCTCAGAGGGAAGTAAGAGACTGCTGTGTGCTCTGTTTCACAGAGACATGGCTCACCCATGCCTCAGCGGACTGTGCCTTACAACCTGAAGGCTTCTTAATTCATCGGGCGGACCGCACGGCATCATCAGGCAAAGTGAAGGGTGGAGGGGTTTGCCTCCTCATCAACTCCTCCTGGTGATTGGATGTGATGACTCTGGCGACCTACTGCTCCCCCGACCTGGAATACCTGACCGTGAAGTGCCGCCCATATAATTTTCCACGTGAGTTGACTTCAGCCATTATCACAGCGGTCTACATCCCACCCCAGGCAGTAGTGAGGAAGGCGCTGGACGAACTATACACAGTAATAAACAACTACGAAACAGAACACCCGGAGGCCTTGTTCATCGTAGCCGGAGACTTCAACAAGGCCAACCTCAAGAGTGTACTGCCAAATTACACCAGCACATCTCCTGTCCCACCAGGGGCGACAACTCTCTTGAGCACTGGCTACTCAAAATCAAGGGCGCCTACCGTTCCATCCCCCGACCTCACTTTGGGAAATCAGACCATATGACGGTGCTCCGTCTCCCGGCATACAAGCAGAAACTCAAGCGGGACAATCCAGCTAAGAAGGGTGTGCAGTGCTGGTCCGAGGAGACAGAAGAGCTCTTACGTGACTGCTTAGAGACAGTGGACTGGTCCAAATTTAAGAACTCAGCGACCAACTTAAATGAGTGTTCCACCACCGTCACAGACGTCATCAGCAAATGTGTGCACGACTGCATGCCAAAGAAAGCAGTACGTACGTTCCCCAACCGGAAACCATGGCTCAATCGCGAGATTGACTCCCTACTGAAGGACAGATCTGAGGCATTCAAGGCAGACGACCCTGACCTATACAAGAAATCCAGGTACGACCTCCGCAAAGCCACCCGGAATGCCAAGAGAGAATATCAAACGAAGCTAGAGTCACAGACAGACTCTCGGCGGTTGTGGCAAGGACTAAACAACATAACGGGCTACAAAGCGAAGCTGAACAGTATCTCTCGCAGCAGCGCACCCCTCCCCGATGAACTCAATGCATTCTATGCTCGGTTCGAGAAGGTAACCAACAATCCGCTGGCGAGTGCCCCAGCAGCCCATAATTCACCCATACCCACCATCACAGCTTCCGAAGTCAGATTGGCCTTCCTGAAAGTGAACCCTCGGAAGGCGACGGGCCCGGACGGGAACCCTGGTCGTGCACTCAGAGCCTGCGCGGACCAGCTGGCAGAGGTATTCACGGACATCTTTAACCTGTCCCTACTCCACTCCGAGGTCCCCACCTGCTTCAAGAAGACCACCATCATACCGGGACCAAAGAAGAACCAGACAACGTGCCTCAAAGACTACCATCCGGTGGCTCTGACTTCAGTCGTAATGAAGTGCTTCAAGAGGTTGATCATGAAGCGCATCACCTCCATACTCCCAGAACGCCTTGATCCACTGCAATTCGCATACCGCTGCAACCGGTCCACATCAGACACCATTTCCCTGGCCCTACACTCATCCCTAGAGCATCTCGAAAACAAGGACTCCTACATTAGACTCCTATTTATTGACTACAGCTCCGCCTTCAACACCATAATCCCAGCCAAGCTCATATCAAAGCTCCAAAACCTAGGACTTGGCTCCCCATTCTGCAACTGGATCCTCGATTTTCTGACCAACAGACCACAATCAGTAAGAATGAACAACAACACCTCCTCCACAATAGTCCTCAACACCGGCGCCGCGCAAGGCTGCGTACTTAGCCCCCCTACTCTACTCCCTGTACACACACGACTGCCTGGCAAAACTTGGTTCCAACTCCATCTACAAGTTTGCTGACGATACGACCATAGTGGGCCGGATCTCGAATAACGATGAGTCCGAATACAGGCGGGAGATAGAGAACCTAGTGGAGTGGTGTAGCGACAACAATCTCTCCCTCAATGCCAGCAAAACTAATGAGCTGGTCATTGACTTCAGGAAGCAAAGTACTGTACACACCCCTGTCAGCATCAACGGGACCGAGGTAGAGATGGTTAGCAGTTTCAAATTCCTAGGGGTGCACATCTCCAAAAATCTGTCCTGGTCCACCCACATCGACGCTACCACCAAGAAAGCACAACAGCGCCTATACTTCCTCAGGAAACTAAGGAAATTCGGCATGTCCACATTGACTCTTACGAACTTTTACAGATGCACCATAGAAAGCATCCTATCGGGCTGCATCACAGCCTGGTATGGCAACTGCTCGGCCCAGGACCGCAAGGCACTTCAGAGAGTCGTGAACACCGCCCAGTCCATCACACGAACCTGCCTCCCATCCATTGACTCTGTCTACACCTCCCGCTGCCTGGGGAAAGCGGACAGTATAATCAAAGATCCCTCCCACCCGGCTGACTCACTCTTCCAACTTCTTCCATCAGGCAGGAGATAAGAAGTCTGAGAACACGCAAAAACAGACTCAAAAACAGCTTCTTCCCCACTGCCACCAGACTCCTAAATGACCCTGTTATGGACTGATTTCATTAACACTACACCCTGTACGCTTCATCCGATGCCAGGTCTTTCGTAGTTACACGGTATATGTTGTGTTGCCCTATTATTTTCTTTTATTCCCTTTTCTTCTCATGTACTTAATGATCTGTTGAGCTGCTCGCAGTAAAATCCTTTTCACTGTACCTCGGTACACGTGACAATAAACAAACCCAATGCAATCCAATCCAATTCCAATGTACAGTTGTCGCTGGACAGTATGTCATCAATTATAGTGTGCCCTGGTTAATACAGCTTTATTTACAGTGGTTCGTGGCTAGTACTTCATTACTTTCAGTGTCCCTGGGCAATATATCAGGATTCACAGCGGTCCCTGCGTAGTATATCATTATTTACAGTGGTCCATGGTGTAGTATATCATTATTTGCAGTGGTCTCTGGGAAATATATCATTAATCACAGTGGTCCCTGGGTAGTATCTCATTATTTACAGTGGTCCATGGTGTGGTATATCATTATTTGCAGTGGTCTCTGGGAAATATATCATTAATCACAGAAGTCCCTGTGTAGTTTTCCATTATGTACAGTGGTCCCTGGTGTGAATGTCATTATTTACAGTGATGACTGGTTAGTATATCATCCTTTACAGTGGTCCCTGTATAGTCTATCATTATTTTCAGTGATCCCTGGGTAGGATATATTTATTTACAGATGTCACTGGATAATATATCATTATTTACAGTGGTCGCAGGGTAGTATGTCATTATTTACAGTGGTCCCTGTGCAGAATATCATTATTTTCAATGGTCCCTGGGTAAAACATCATTATTTACATTGGTCCCTGGATAGTATATTAATAGTTACAGTGGTCCCTGTGTGGAATATCATTATTTATTGTGGTCCCTGGGTAGTATATTCTTATTTACAGTGGTCCCTGGATTGTATATCAGTATTTACAGTTGTCCCTTGGTTATATATAATTATTTGCAGTGGTCTCTGGACGGTATATCATTATTTATAGTGATCCTAGGGTGGAATATCATTGTTTGCAGTGGTCCCTGGGCAGCATATCATTTTTTTCAGTGGTCGAAGAGTAGAATATCATTATTTAAAATGGTCCCTGGGGCGTATTCATTATTTACAATGGTCCCCGTTTGGTATATCATTATTTACAGTTGTCCCTGGGTAGTACGTCATCATTTATAGTATGCGCTGTGTAGTATATCATCATTTACAGTGGTCCCTGTTTGGTAAATCATTACTTACAGTAGTCCCTGTGCAGTACGTCATCATTTATAGTGTGTGCTGTGGTGGTATATCATTATTTAAAGTGGTCGCTGGGCAATATATCAATATTCAGAGTGGTCCCTGGGTAGGATATCATTATTTACAGTGGTATCTGGGTAGTATATCATTATTTACAGTGGTCAATGGATAGTATATCATTAGTTACTGTGGTTCCTGTGTTGAATATCATTATTTACTGTGGTCCCTGGGTAGAATATCATTATTTACTGTGGTCACTGGGTCGTATGTCATTATTTACAGTGGCCCCTGGGTAGTATATCCATATCTACAATGGTCCCCGGGTAGTATATCGTAATTTACAGTGGTGCCTGGGTAGTATATCATTATTTTGAGTGGTCCCTGTGTAGTATATCATTATTTACTGTGGTCCCTGGGTAGTATACCATTATTTACAATGATCCCTGAGCGGTATATCAGTATCTACAATGGTCCCTGGGTATTATCTCATTATTTACTGTGGTCCCTGGGTAGAATATCATTATTTACAGTGGTCTCTGGGTAGTATATCCGTATCTACAATGGTGAATGGGTATTATCTCATTATTTACTGTGGTGCCTGGGGAGAATATCATTATTTACAGTGGTCTGTGTGTAGTATATCCGTATATACAATGGTCCCTGGGTATTATCTCATTATTTGCAGTGGTTGCTGGGTAGAATATCATTATTTCCAATGGTCCCTGAGTTGTATATCAGTATCTACAATGGTCCCTGGGTATTATCTCATTATTTACTGTGGTTTGGGGAAAATATCATTGTTTACAGTGGTCCTTGGGTAGTATATTATTATTTACAGTGGTCCCTGGGTATTATCTCATTATTTACTGTGGTCCCTGGGGAGAATATCATTATTTACAGTGGTCTCTGGGTAGTATATCCGTATCTACAATGGTGCCTGGGTATTATCTCATTATTTACTGTGGTCCCTGGGGAGAATATCATTATTTACAGTTGTCTCTGGGTAGTATATCCGTATATACAATGGTCCCTGGGTATTATCTCATTATTTACAGTGGTCCCTGGGTTGTACATCATTATTTACAGTGGTCCCTGGGTCGAATATCATTACCTACAGTGGTCCCTGGGTAATACGTCATTATTTACAGTCGTCCCTGTGGTATCATTAATTACAGTGGTCCCTGGGTAGAATATCATTATTTACAGTGGTCCCTGGATAGTATATCAGTATCTACAATGGTCCCTGGGTAGTATATCGTAATTTACAGTGGTGCATGGGTAGTATATCATTATTTTGAGTGGTCCCTTTGTAGAATATCATTATTTACTGTGGTCCCTGGGTAGTATACCATTATTTACAATGATCCCTGAGCGGTATATCAGTATCTACAATGGTCCCTGGGTATTATCTCATTATTTACTGTGGTCCCTGGGTAGAATATCATTATTTACAGTGGTCTCTGGGTAGTATATCCGTATATACAATGGTCCCTGGGTATTATCTCATTATTTGCAGTGGTTGCTGGGTAGAATATCATTATTTCCAATGGTCCCTGAGTTGTATATCAGTATCTACAATGGTCCCTGGGTATTATCTCATTATTTACTGTGGTTTGGGGAAAATATCATTGTTTACAGTGGTCCCTGGGTAGTATATCATTATTTACAGTGGTCCCTGGGTATTATCTCATTATTTACTGTGGTCCCTGGGGAGAATATCATTATTTACAGTGGTCTCTGGGTAGTATATCCGTATCTACAATGGTGCCTGGGTATTATCTCATTATTTACTGTGGTCCCTGGGGAGAATATCATTATTTACAGTGGTCTCTGGGTAGTATATCCGTATATACAATGGTCCCTGGGTATTATCTCATTATTTGCAGTGGTCGCTGGGTAGAATATCATTATTTCCAATGGTCCCTGAGTGGTATATCGGTATCTACAATGGTCCCTGGGTATTATCTCATTATTTACTGTGGTTTGGGGAAAATATCATTGTTTACAGTGGTCCCTGGGTAGTATATCATTATTTACAGTGGTCCCTGGGTATTATCTCATTATTTACTGTGGTCCCTGGGGAGAATATCATTAGTTACAGTGGTCTCTGGGTAGTATATCCGTATCTACAAAGGTCCCTGGGTGGTATCTCATTATGTATTGTGGTACCTGGGTTGTATATCATTATTTTCAGTGGTCCCTGGGTAGAATATCATTATGTACAGTGGTCCCTGGGTAGTATATCATTATTTACAGTGGTCCCTGGGTTGTACATCATTATTTACAGTGGTCCCTGGGTCGAATATCATTACTTACAGTGGTCCCTGGGTAATACGTCATTATTTACAGTCGTCCCTGTGTAGTATATCATTATTTACAGTGGTCCCTGGGTAGAATATCATTATTTACAGTGATCCCTGGATAGTATATCAGTATCTACAATGGTCCCTGGGTAGTACATCATTATTTACAGTGGTTCCTGGATGGTATATCAGTATCTACAATGGTCCCTGAGTAGCATATCATTATTTACAGTGGACTCCGGATGGTGTATCTTTAATTACAGTGTTCCCTAGGTAGTGTATCTTTATTTAGAGTTGTCACTGGATTGTATAACATTATTTACAGTGGTCCCAGGGTGGTATATCATTATTTGCCGTGAACCCTGGGTAGCATATCAGTAACTACAATGGTCCCTCGGTAGTATATCTTTATTTACACTGGTCCCTGAGTAGTATATCATTATTTAATACTGGTCACTGGGTAGTATATCATTATTTATTGTGGTCCCTTTGAAGAATATGATTATTTACAGTGGTCCCAGGGTAGCATATCATTATTTAGCGTGATCCCTGGGTAGAATCTCATTATTTACAGTGGACTCTGGATGTTGTATCTTTAATTACAGTGGTCCCTCGGTAGTATATTTTAATTTAGATTTGTCACTGGATAGTATATCATTATTTACAGTGGTCCCAGGGTAGTATATAATTATTTATTGTGGCCGTGGATAGTATATCATTATTTACATTGGCCTTGGGTAGGTATCATCATTTTCAGTGGTCACTGGATAGTATTTCATTATTGACAGTTGTCCCTCGGCAGTATATTATTATTTACAGTTGTCCCTTGATAGTGGATGATTATTTACAATGGTCCCTATGTAGCATATCATTATTTGCAGTGGTCCCTGGGTCGAATATCAGTATCTACACTGGTCCCTGGGCCGTTTGTTATTACTTACAGTGGTCCCGGGGGTGTATATCATTATTTACATTCATCTCTGGGAAATATATCATTATTTACAGTGGTCACTGGGTAGTATCCCATTATTTACAGTGGTTCCTGGGTAGTATATCATTATTTTCAGTGGTCCCTGGGTAGAATATCATTATTTACAGTGGTCCCTGGGTAGTATATCATTATTTTCAGTGGTCCCTGGGTAGAATATCATTATTTACAGTGGTCCCTGGGTAGTATATCATTATTTACAATGGTTCCAGGGTGGCATATCATTATTGACAGTGCTCCCTGGGTAGTATGTCATTGTTTACATTGGTCCCTGGGTCGAATATCAGTATCTACACTGGTCCCTGGGCCGTTTGTTATTACTTACAGTGGTCCCTGGGGTGTATATCATTATTTGCATTCATCTCTGGGAAATATATCATTATTTACAGTGGTCACTGGGTAGTATATCATTATTTACAGTGGTTCCTATGTAGTATATCATTATTTACAGTGGTCCCTGGGTAGTATATCATTATTTACAGTGGTTCATGTGTAGTATATCATTATTTACAGTGGTCACTGGGTAGTATATCATTATTTACAGTGGTCCCTGTGTAGCATGTCATTATTTACCGTGGTCACTGGGTAGTATATCATTATTAACAGTGGTTCCTGTGTAGTATATCATTATTTACAGTGGTCCCTGGGTAGTATATCATTATATTCAGTGGTCCCTGGGTAGTATGCCATTATTTACCGTGGTCACTGGGTAGTATCCCATTATTTACAGTGGTTCCTGGGTAGTATATCATTATTTTCAGTGGTCCCTGGGTAGACTATCATTATTTACAGTGGTCCCTGGGGAGTATATCATTATTTTCAGTGGTCCCTGGGTAGAATATCATTATTTACAGTGGTCCCTGGGTAGTATATCATTATTTTCAGTGGTCCCTGGGTAGAATATCATTATTTACAGTGGTCCCTGGGTAGTATATCATTATTTTCAGTGGTCCCTGGGTAGAATATCATTATTTACAGTGGTCCCTGGGTAGTATATCATTATTTACAGTGGTCCCTGGGTAGTATGTCATTATTTACCGTGGTCCCTGGGAAGTATATCGTAATTTACAGTTGTGCATGGGTAGTATATCATTATTTTGAGTGGTCCCTGTGTAGTATATCATTATTTACTGTGGTCCCTGGGTAGTATACCATTATTTACAATGATCCCTGAGCGGTATATCAGTACCTACAATGGTCCCTGGGTATTATCTCATTATTTACTGTGGTCCCTGGGTAGAATATCATTATTTACAGTGGTCTCTGGGTAGTATATCCGTATCTACAATGGTGACTGGGTATTATCTCATTATTTACTGTGGTCCCTGGGGAGAATATCATTATTTACAGTGGTCTCTGGGTAGTATATCCGTATATACAATGGTCCCTGGGTATTATCTCATTATTTGCAGTGGTTGCTGGGTAGAATATCATTATTTCCAATGGTCCCTGAGTTGTATATCAGTAGCTACAATGGTCCGTGGGTATTATCTCATTATTTACTGTGGTTTGGGGAAAATATCATTGTTTACAGTGGTCCCTGGGTAGTATATCATTATTTACAGTGGTCCCTGGGTATTATCTCATTATTTACTGTGGTCCCTGGGGAGAATATCATTATTTACAGTGGTCTCTGGGTAGTATATCCGTATCTACAATGGTGCCTGGGTATTATCTCATTATTTACTGTGGTCCCTGGGGAGAATATCATTATTTACAGTGGTCTCTGGGTAGTATATCCGTATATACAATGGTCCCTGGGTATTATCTCATTATTTGCAGTGGTCGCTGGGTAGAATATCATTATTTCCAATGGTCCCTGAGTGGTATATCAGTATCTACAATGTTCCCTGGGTATTATCTCATTATTTACTGTGGTTTGGGGAAAATATCATTGTTTACAGTGGTCCCTGGGTAGTATATCATTATTTACAGTGGTCCCTGAGTATTATCTCATAATTTACTGTGGTCCCTGGGGAGAATATCATTAGTTACAGTGGTCTCTGGGTAGTATATCCGTATCTACAAAGGTCCCTGGGTGGTATCTCATTATGTATTGTGGTACCTGGGTTGTATATCATTATTTACAGTGGTCCCTGGGTAGAATATCATTATGTACAGTGGTCCCTGGGTAGTATATCATTATTTACAGTGGTCCCTGGGTTGTACATCATTATTTACAGTGGTCCCTGGGTCGAATATCATTATTTACAGTGGTCCCAGGGTGGTATATCATTATTTGCCGTGAACCCTGGGTAGCACATCAGTAACTACAATGGTCCCTGGGTAGTATATCTTTATTTACACTGGTCACTGGGTAGTATATCATTATTTAATACTGGTCACTGGGTAGTATATCATTATTTATTGTGGTCCCTTTGAAGAATATGATTATTTACAGTGGTCCCAGGGTAGCATAGCATTATTTAGCGTGATCCCTGGGTAGAATCTCATTATTTACAGTGGACTCTGGATGTTGTATCTTTAATTACAGTGGTCCCTCGGTAGTATATTTTTATTTAGATTTGTCACTGGATAGTATATCATTATTTACAGTGGTCCCAGGGTAGTATATAATTATTTATTGTGGCCGTGGATAGTATATCATTATTTACATTGGCCTTGGGTAGGTATCATCATTTTCAGTGGTCACTGGATAGTATTTCATTATTGACAGTTGTCCCTCGGCAGTATAATATTATTTACAGTTGTCCCTTGATAGTGGATGATTATGTAGCATATCATTATTTGCAGTGGTCCCTGGGTCGAATATCAGTATCTACACTGGTCCCTGGGCCGTTTGTTATTACTTACAGTGGTCCCGGGGGGTGTATATCATTATTTACATTCATCTCTGGGAAATATATCATTATTTACAGTGGTCACTGGGTAGTATCCCATTATTTACAGTTGTTCCTGTGTAGTATATCATTATTTTCAGTGGTCCCTGGGTAGAATATCATTATTTACAGTGGTCCCTGGGTAGTATATCATTATTTTCAGTGGTCCCTGGGTAGAATATCATTATTTACAGTGGTCCCTGGGTAGTATATCATTATTTACAGTGGTCCCTGGGTAGTATGTCATTATTTACCGTGGTCACTGGGTAGTATCCCATTATTTACAATGGTTCCAGGGTGGCATATCATTATTGACAGTGGTCCCTGGGTAGTAAGTCATTGTTTACATTGGCCTTGGGTAGGTATCATCATTTTCAGTGGTCACTGGATAGTATTTCATTAGTGGCAGTGGTCCCTGGGTAGTAAGTCATTATTTACAGTGGTCCCTTGATAGTGGATGATTATTTACGATGGTCCCTCTGTAGTATATCATTATTTGCAGTGCTCTCTGATTAGAATATTATTATTTGCAGTGGTCCCTGGGTAGAATATCATTATTTATAGTGGTCCCTGGGTAGATTATCATTATTTACACTGTTCCCTGGGTAGAATATCATTATTTACAGTGGTCCCTGGGTAGAATATCTACAGTGGTCGCTGGGGTGTATATCATTATTTACATTGAACCGTGGAAAGTATATCATTATTTACAGTGGTCACTGGGCAGCATACCATTATATACAGTAGTCCCTGGGTAATATATCATTATTTACAGTTATCCCTGGATAGTATATCATTTTTTACAGTAGTCCCTGGATAGTAAATCATTATTTACAGTTGTCACTATGTAGTATATCATTATTTACAGTGGTCCCTGGGGAGTATATCATTATTTACAGTGGACCCTGGGTAGCAAATCATAATTTACAGTGGTCCCTGGATATTATATCATTATTTACAGTGGGCCATAGGTTGTATATAAATATTTACAGTGGTCCCTGGGTTGTATACCATTATTTACAGTGGGCCCCGGTAGTGTTTCATTATTTACAGGGATCCCTGTGCAGTACATCTTTATTTGCAGTGGTCCCTGAGCAGTATGTCATAATTTGCAGTTGTCCCTGGGTAGCATATCATTATTTACAGTGGTCCCTTGGTAGTATATATTTATTTACAGTGTTTCCTGAGTAGTATAACATTGTTTATAGTAGTCCCTGGCGAGTATATAATTATTTACAGTGGTCCCTGGGCAGTCTGTCATTATTTACAGTGGTCCCTGGGCAGTATATCTTTATTTACAGTGGTCCCTGAGTAGTATAACATTATTTATAGTAGTCCCTGGCGAGTATATAATTATTTACAGTGGTCCCTGGGCAGTCTGTCATTATTTACAGTGGTCCCTGGGCAGTATATCATTCTTTACAGTGGCCCCTGGGCACTATATCATTATTTACAGTGGTCCCTGTGTAGTATATCATTGTTTACTGTGGTCCCTGAGTGGTATATCATTATTTACAGTGGTTCCTTGGTAGAATATCATTATTTACAGTGATCCCTGGGTAGAATATCATTATTTACAGTGGTCCCTGGGTAGTATATCAGTATCTACAATGGTCCCTGGGTAATATATCATTATTTACAGTGGTCCCTGGGTAGTATAATCTAATTGACAGTGGTCCCTGGATTGTATATCATTATTTACAGTTGTCCCTTGGTGATAAAAATTATTTGCAGTGGTCTCCGGACGGTATATCATTATTTATAGTGGTCCCCTCCTCCAGCAGCGGAGTCCCCCTCCCCCTCCCTCAGCAGCATCGGTCCCCCTCCCCCTCCTCCAGCAGCCGCGGTCCCCCTCCCCCTCCTCCAGCAAAGGTAGGGGAGTCTAAAACTAGAGGGCATAGGTCCATGTCGCCCAGTTTTTACCATTAAGCTAGTCCCAGTTTCCCGCACTTGGCCCATAACCCTCTATACCCATCTTAACAATGTAACTATCTAAATGCTTTTTAAAAGACACAATTGTACCCGCCTCTACTACTACCTCTGGCAGCACATTCCAGACACTCACTACCCTCTGAGTGAAGAAATTGCATCTCTGGGCCCTTCTGAATCTCTCCCCTCCCACCTTAAACCTATGCCCTCTAGTTTTAGACTCCCCTACCTTTGGGAAAAGATGTTGACTATCTACCTTATCTATGCCCCTCATTATTTTATAGACCTCTATAAGTTCACCCCTAAGCCTCCTACGCTCCAGGGTAAAAAGTCCCAGTCTATCCAACCTATCCTTATAATTCAAACCATCAAGCCCCGGTAACATCTTGTAAATCCTTTCTGCACCCTTTCTAGTTTAATAATATCCTTTCTATAATAGGGTGACCAGAACTGCACACAGTATTCCAAGTGTGTCCGTACCAATGTCTTGTACAACTTCAACAAGACGTCCCAACTCCTGTATTCAATGTTCTGACCAATGAAACCAAGCATGCCAAATGCCTTCTTCACCACCCTGTCCACCTGCGACTCCACCTTCAAGGAGCTATGAACCTGTACTCCTAGATCTCTTTGTTCTATAACTCTCCCCAACGCCATACCATTAACTGTGTAGGTCCTGGCCTGATTCGATCTGCCAAAATGCATCACCTCACATTTATCTAAATTAAACTCCATCTGCCATTCGTCGGCCCACTGGCCTAATTGATCAAGATCCCGTTGCAATCCTAGATAACCTTCTTCACTATCCATTGTGCCACCAATCTTGGTGTCATCTGCAAACTTACTAACCATGCCTCCTAAATTCTCATCCAAATCATTAATATAAATCACAAATAACAGTGGACCCAGCACCGATTCCTGAGGCACACCACTGGTCACAGGCCTCCAGTTTGAAAAACAACTGTCTTCTGTCGTCCAGACAAATTTGAATCCAATTGGCAACCTCACCCTGGATCCCGTGAGCTTTAACCTTCTGCAACAACCTACCATGCGGTACCTTGTCAAAGGCTTTGCTGAAGTCCATGTAGACAACGTCTACTGCACTGCCCTCATCTACCTTCTTGGTCACCCCCTCAAAAAAATCAATCAATTTTGTGAGACATGATTTTCCACGCACAAAGCCATGCTGACTGCCCCGAATCAGTCCTTACCTCTCTAAATACTTATAGATCCTGTCTCTCAGAATGCCTTCTAGCAACTTACCTACTACGGACGTTAGGCTCACCGGTCTGTAGTTCCCAGGCTTTTCCCTGCTGCCCTTCTTAAAAAAGGGCACAACATTCGCTACTCTCCAATCTTCAGGCACCTCACGTGTGGCTGCCGATGATTCAAATATCTCTGTTCGGGGACCCGCAATTTCCTCCCTAACCTCCCACAACATCCTGGGATACATTTCATCACGTCCAGGGGGTTTATCTACCTTGATGCGCTTTAAGACTTCCAGCACCTCTTCCTCTGTAATATGCACACTTCTCAAGACATCACTATTTATTTCCCTTAGTTTCCGAACATCCATGCCTTTCTCCACCGTGAATACCGATGAGAAATATTAATTCAGGATCTCACCCAACTCTTGTGGCTCTGCACATAGATGTCCTTGTTTATCCTTAAGAGGGCCTACTCTGTCCCTAGTTACTCTTTTCCCCTTTATGTATCTGTAGAATCTCTTTGGATTCTCCCTTGCATTATTTGCCAAAGCAATTTCATGTCCCCTTTTTGCCCTCCTGATTTCCCTCTTAACTCTATTTCGACAATCTCTATACTCTTCAAGGGATCCACTTGATCCCAGTTGTTTATGTACGTCATATGCCTCCTTCTTCTTTTTGACCAGAGTCTCAATATCTCGAGTCATCCAGGGTTCCCTACTTCTACCAGCCTTGCCCTCCACTCTCAAGGGAATGTGCTTACCCTGAACCCTGGTTAACACGTTTTTAAAAGCCTCCCATTTACTAGCCGTCCCTTTGCCTGCCAACAGTCTCCCCCAAACTACCTCTGAAAGTTCCTGTCTGAGACCATCAAAATTGGCCTTGCCCCAATTAAGAATTTTAACTCTTGGGCCAGACCTATCATTCTCCATAGCTATCTTAAAACTAATGGAGTTATGGTCACTTGTCCCAAAGTGATCCCTCACTAACACTTCTGTCACTTGCCCTTCCTTATTTGCCAAGACGAGGTCAAGATTTATCCCCTCTCTAGTCGGTCCATCCACATACTGAATGAGAAATTCCTCCCGAATACACTCAACAAATGTCCCTCCATCCAAGCCCCTAATGCTATGGCTGTCCCAGCAAATGTTGGGAAAGTTAAAGTCCCCTACTATTACCACCCTATTTTTCTTGCAGCTATCTGTAATCTCCTTACATATTTGCTCCTTAATTTCCCGCTGACTATTTGGGGGCCTGTAGTACAGTCCTACCAAGGTGATCTCTCCCTTCTTATTTTTCAGTTCCACCCATATAGACTCAGTGGGCGAACCCTCGGATATTTCCCCTCTAAGTACTGCGGTGATGTTCTCCCTAATCAAAAACGCCACTCCCCCTCCTCTCTTACCTCCTGTTCTATCCTTCCTATAGCGTCTGTACCCCGGAACATTGAACTGCCAGTCCTGCCCCTCCCTTAGCCATGTTTCAGTCATAGCTATAATATCCCAGTCCCATGTGCCCATCCATTCCCTGCCGAAGTTCCATCCCGCCGAAGACCCCTTTGTGTACCCCTGACAGAAGGCACGTTCTGGGCCTTGCCCACATCCCTCCGTAGCCTCAAGGAGGGGAAGCCACACCGCTTCCTTCTCCAGCCAGCCCAGAAACGGCAGAACGAGTCCAGGAACCGCTCATCCTCCAGCAGCAGGTTGTTAAAGTGTCAGTACGCGGACCGTGTCTGAGCGCGGGACGGGGCGAGACCCGCCCACACCAGGTGGTGATCCGAGCTCGGCACCTGCTCCATGGAGGCCGTCGGAACGCTGGGCAAGTACGTCTTGGAAATGTAAAGACGGTCGATGCTGGACGCTCTGAACGGGGGCCGCACAGAGGTGCGCACCCGCAATTCAGGATGGAGAGTCCGCCAGACATCCACCAAGTCAAAGGACCTAACCAGGTCCCTCAACTTCACCACCGCCGCCGAGCGGAGCTGGACTTCACCATGGTCCTTGTCCTTGAGGGTGCAATTACAATCCCCTCCTAGGACGATGCACTCTGTTTTTGAAAACTCACCACTATTCTTAGAATTCCCCCTCTACCAAAAAGGGCCGAGATTCTAAATGGTGATCAGGATTCTCACTCCCCGACTCCGATGCAAGCTTCAGTGGGTGCTATTCAGGTCAAACTATGTTTTCTAGTTATCCCCCGGTATAACCCATACCTTGACCGAAGATTCCATCTACTTCCCACTGAGTAGCATCGATCCTGGGTCCTGCATTGCTAAGTAAGTAAAGTAGACTTTGGAATAACCACTATTTCAGGTTAAATTAAGTTCTTTTATTATTATGTTTTTTCTTTTTAAAGCTGCAAATACTTTCTTTACAGAAAGGAAAAAGATCTTGCTTCTGGGTCCTTCTGGTTGGTTGAAGGGACCTTCAGGCCCACCTTGACAATCAATCTTCTTTATAAAGTCTGGTCTTCTTTAGATGTAATCGCTGATGAGCTCCGTTGCTGTGTCCTGTCTTTCCCATGTACTGAGCTGTGAGAGCTGACTCTGCTGGCTGTCTCTGAGCTGACATAGAGCTGACTCTTTGAATTCTAGTCTTCCTGAGATGTATTAGCTGTTTTAGCTCGGCTGCTATTCCTTGTCTTTCCCATGGCCGAGCTGACTATAATCTGACTCTGAGCTGCTTGTTTCTTCTCTGCTTCTCTCTTCCTCCCTCTGAGTTCTGGTTCTGGTTCTGGTAGTTCCTGCCCTGGTCTCTGGGTTTACATATTTTTCTAACAGTTATCTAGTTTTCATGACTATATCGTAAAGTAACTTATTTCACTTTGATTGTAAAAAGTATCTTTGATCTAAACTTTCTAATCCAACTACGTATTCATTTTGACATAACTGCATCTCAGAGATCGGATTACAGTGTTTCCTTTGTGATGATCAAAATGCTTTGGTTTCAAGAGGTGTTACTTTTAATTCCTGTCATTTCTGTAGTTTTATTTTCCAATTGTGTCCTCAGCTCATAATTTTGACTTTGATTTTGGCTTTGAATTATGTTTCTCCTAGACTGATAGTCTCCAGTTTTCTTTAATTTACCTGGTTTAGCAAATTTTCACACCTAGAATTATCACCAAATTCAACTGAACCTCATCCTTTTTTCCAGCTGCTAACTAAGACAGTTACTTTCAATGAAGGTGTGGGCCATTGTTTTTGGCTTCATTCAAAATCCTGTTTGTCTTGTTTGCTGAGCCTGCTTGAGCAAGGCTATCTGCATTTTACAATCCTCTCCTGGCAGCTGCTGGTAACCATTTGTGGGATCTTTCCCTGTATCCTCTCTTGTTTCTCCCAGACCAGATATTGCCAGACTTCCATGTTTCAAATGACACATCTTTCCATATTTTCAATAACAACTCTCCCACCTGGATGGTGCCGAGAAGAGTGGACACCTTTTGGAAGAAAGTCGCCTGCTGCGGTCCGGCCACGGGAGCGGATACATTTACAAAGTGAATCACCGCTGCCCCGAAACGGGCCTTTAGGTGCAGCAGACGGCCTGGCACCGGCTCCTTGACCGCCCAAGATCTCCGGCTGAAAATGTGGAGCCAACAAGATAGCCACCCCGCCCGAACGTGGGGCCAGGTGACTCATGGAGACTCCTCCTTGCCTCTCCAGGGTCCACTGAGCTTCGTCACCCGGATAGCCTGGGTTTCCTGCCGGAAGCACACCCCGTACTTTCCGTCCCGGAGGATAGACAAGAACTGAAGACGGTGGTGCGCGTCCCTGCTGCCGTTGATGTTGAGGCTGGCCATGGTTACATCCATGTCAGCAGCAATAGTTATCCATCACCTTTAGTGCTCAGAGTGGGGGTACCGCCCCCTCCACTCCCTCAGGAGTCCCACAAGGACCTGAACAGCTTGGCGCTGCTCCTCCTGGTCTTGATCGAACTCCCGGGCCTCTCTGACATAGGCCCGGGCGGAGCCAAGGAGCAGCCCCAGATTTCCCCAGCTGCCCAGGGCCAGCCGCACACAGTCCGGGTGACCATGGTGCGTTCCCAGAAATGTCCGGAGTTCCCCAGGGTGGACGAGGGGAGACTCGGTGCCGGGTGTGAGGGTGCCCTCTGCCTCTGCAGAGAGAGTCTAAATCCTCCTCCTCACCCATCACCGAGCAGCCTTCCTCCTCCGAACGGTCACCTCCCGAGCTCGAGTCCCCCGCCACATGGAGTATGGCGGGCGGCACGGGCCCACCGGCTAACCCTTGGCCCGAGTCGACACCACCCCCCAGGGTCGTCCTCAGGCAGGTCCCTCGCGGGCTCCTCCCGCGGCTCAGGGCCCGTGGACGGCGCCCCCACCCACGCCGGCGACTCCGGGACCTCGGAGAGGCCCCCCGGAAACATGTCCGGCTTGAAAACAGGGCTCTCCGGCGTCGCCCGCCCGGGTGTAGAGGGCGGGGAGCCTTCCCCGTCCTCCCCCGTCCACGGGCCACAGTGGCACGATGAGCGGTCGCTGCTGCTGCCGGCCCCCGGCGATGGTGAAGAGGAGGCGTCCGGGGAGGAAACTTGCACCGGCGGGACGGGCCCCCAGGGGCTTCGTCACCGCTCGACCCCGGGTCCTCCTGCTCGGGGGGCGACAGCAGCTCGAGTGGCTCGGGGGCCTCGGAGCCCCCCCGGCCTTGCTTCTCTTCATTGTGTGCCCCGGGCCAGGCGTCAGGGGGATGGGCACCAACACGGGAGACACCCACCCCTCCTCGCCTGGGGAGGGGGCAGGAAACCCCCCCCCCCTTGCCCGGGCAGGCGGCGCTTGCGGGGAGGGGGCAGCTTGGGATCGCCCTGCTGCACGGCCTCCATGGCGGGAGAGGCCCCGGCAGCATCCCCCTCCCCCTCCCGGCTCAGGCGGACAGGAGCCTGGCGGCGGAATGAGTAGACATGGCGGAGGGAGGGGTCCCGCAGGCCGAGCGTCAGCGGCGCCGCCCCGGACCTGACCTCCCCCAGTAGGTTGGGATGGGGCAGGAGGAGCTCGGTGGGGAGGGAGGGCGGGACGTTTGATAGAACAACACGTTCTGCGGTGGCCTCCAGCGTCTCCACCGCCACGTGTGTCCCGCCCACCGTGAGCCCCCTTTCCAGGGCCCGGTGGGCCGCCTGCTCGGCCCGCAGGAAGAACCCGGCCTTGCCGTACATCCGCGAGGCGGCTACGATGGTCGAGGGGCCGACAGCCCCGCCCATCGCACGGGTGCCCGCCTCAATGGTCATGGTAGGGTGGGCATAGCACTTCACCCCCAGCTGCCGCGTGAGCAGGCGGGAGGGCGAGGGCACCTCGGGGGCAGCGGAGCGACGGGAGGCTGCCGCCCCCACATAATGTCTTGTCCGCCCTGCCCCCGGCAGTGGAGGATGCCCCCGAGGTGCTGGCCAGAAGGCGGGAGGACAGGAGGCTGGGCCTGCAGCCCTGGATGGTCCCACTCCCACCTCAGGCAGAGGCGTTGGAGGACAGGAGGCCGGGCCTGCAGCCCTGGATGGTCACAGTCCCACCTCAGGCAGAGGGGTGGGAGGACAGGAGGCCTGGCCTGCAGCCCTGGATGGTCCCAGTCCCACCTCAGGCAGAGGGGTGGGAGGACAGGAGGCCGGGCCTGCAACCCTGGATGGTCACACTCCCACCTCAGGCAGAGGGGTGGGAGGACAGGAGGCTGGGCCTGCAGCCCTGGATGGTCGCAGTTCCAACTCAGGCAGAGGGGTGGGAGGACAGGAGGCCGGGCCTGCAGCCCTGGATGGTCCCAGTCCCACCTCAGGCAGAGGGGGGGGGAGGAGGACAGGAGGCTGGGCCTGCAGCCCTGGATGGTCCAACTCCCACCTCTGGCAGAGGGGTGGGAGGACAGGAGGCCGGGCCTGCAGCCCTGGATGGTCCCACCTCAGGCAGAGGGGTGGGAGGACAGGAGGCCGGGCCTGCAGCCCTAGATGGTCCCGCTCCCACCTCAGGCAGAGGGGTGGGAGGACAGGAGGCTGGGCCTGCAGCCCTGGATGGTCCCAGTCCCACCTCAGTCAGAGGGGTGGGGGGACAGGAGGCTGGGCCTGCAGCCCTGGATGGTCCCACCCACCTCAGGCAGAGGGGTGGGAGGACAGGAGGCCGGGCCTGCAGCCCTGGATGGTCCCACTCCCACCTCAGGCAGAGGGGTGGGAGGACAGGAGGCTTGGCCTGCAGCCCTGGATGGTCCCAGTCCCACCTCAGGCAGAGGGGTGGGAGGACAGGTGGCTCGGCCTGCATCCCTGGATGATCCCACTCCCACCTCAGGCAGAGGGGTGGGAGGTCAGGAGGCTGGGCCTGCAGCCCTGGATGGTCCCAGTCCCACCTCAGGCAGAGGGGTGGGAGGACAGGAGGCTGGGCCTGCAGCCCTGGATGGTCCCAGTCCCAACTCAGGCAGAGGGCTGGGAGGACAGGAGGCTGGGCCTGCAGCCCTGGATGGTCCCAGTCCCACCTCAGGCAGAGGGGTGGGAGGACAGGAGGCTGGGCCTGCAGCCCTGGATGGTCCCAGTCCCACCTCAGGCAGAGGGGTGGGAGGACAGGAGGCCGGGCCTGCAGCCCTGGATGGTCCCACTCCCACCTCAGGCAGAGGGGTGGGAGGACAGGAGGCTGGGCCTGCAGCCCTGGATGGTCCCAGTCCCACCTCAGGCAGAGGGGTGGGAGGACAGGAGGCTGGGCCTGCAGCCCTGGATGGTCCCAGTCCCAACTCAGGCAGAGGGCTGGGAGGAGAGGAGGCTCGGCCTGCAGCCCTGGATGGTCCCACTCCCACCTCAGGCAGAGGGGTGGGAGGACAGGAGGCCGGGCCTGCAGCCCTGGATGGTCCCACTCCCACCTCAGGCAGAGGGGTGGGAGAACAGGAGACTGGGCCTGCAGCCTGGATGGTCCCACTCCCACCTCAGGCAGAGGGGTAGCAGGACAGGAGGCTGGGCCTGCAGCCCTGGATGGTCCCACTCCCACCTCAGGCAGAGGGGTGGGAGGGCAGGAGGCCGCCCTGCAGCCCTGGATGGTCCCGCTCCCACCTCAGGCAGAGGGGTGGGAGAACAGGAGGCCGGGCCTGCAGCCCTGGATGGTCCCAGTCCCACCTCAGGCAGAGGGGTGGGAGGACAGGAGGCCGGGCCTGCAGCCCTGGATGGTCCCAGTCCCACCACAGGCAGAGGGGTGGGAGGACAGGAGGCTGGGCCTGCAGCCCTGGATGGTCCCACTCCCACCTCAGGCAGAGGGGTGGGAGGACAGGAGGCCGATCCTGCAGCCCTGGATGGTCCCAGTCCCACCTCAGGCAGAGGGTTGGGAGGACAGGAGGCCGGGCCTGCAGACCTGGATGGTCCCACTCCCACCTCAGGCAGAGGGGTGATCAAACCGTGATCTTTATCAATGATGAGAAGGAGGAAACAGTGGAAGTTTAAACTGTACAGATATTTCACAGCTGGATTCACACAATACAGACAGCAATGTGTCGTAGATTGTGGAAGTGCCGCAAATGTTGTCAAATGCAGGACGTGGGGTCCCTCAATGTTTCAATCTTGCTGAGAGACTGTCAGCCCACAGGGACAACATTTCAGTTTAATGGGACTGATGGACAAGTTAAAATAGTTCCGTTTCAAAGTTTAAAATAACCAGTCATTGCTCTGTGCAGCTTTCGGAATCTGTCAGTGGAATCTACTTCACACAGGCAAGTTTAACAAGTGTATGGGGAACTGATTAGAAGTTTTGATGGAGATATTCCTGCATTGTGGAAAGGTGTGAGATCTTTTTAGGGTTGGGAAATGGATTGAGGATCAAAGGAAGCAGTTTTTTCTTAACTACATTAGACTGAGAGCCTTGAAGATTCACAACTTCCATGTGCTGTGAGAAAGGATTGATTAACCAAGGCCTGTTATTCAAATACTTCAGACAAGTGACTAAGCTACAGGATCATTGAATATACAGACAGAGACAAGCAGACACCTGTAATCGGAGCTTAAACTTCACGTTTGAATGTGAAGGGCTGAAATAAATAAGAGTCCACCCTGGGATTCGGTGCAATTTAAGTTCTGCTTTTCCAAAAAATAGAAATAACTATCTGCAATGAAAAATTCCTTGGGCAGGACAGAGGGATTTTGACTCTGTATTTAAGCCCAGACAGTATTTGTGTTGTGAGTGTTTGATGGGCAGTGCAGATAAAGCTTCACTCTGAAACACTGGAATTTAGTTTAAGGGTGATTTAATCAAAATGCTTCAGAATAATAATTGATATTGTACATCTCGTGTTTGTCTCAGTGACAGCTGTGAAACATGTACAGCACAATCTCATCCTGTTTCTGTGTCTCTCTCTGAAATTAGCTGGTCCATTTCCTAAATTACCACCTTTCAAAAGGGCTCCATTGCCTGTGAAACAGTTTGTGATACACAAAGGTTATGAAAAGTGCTTTAGAAATATCTGTCCCCAAGCTGCTGTGAGGATGTTCAGAGTCAGTGTGACTTGGGTCACACACAGGCCAGATACACCTCTCCAAGTTAAAGGTGGAGAATGGATCTCGCTCCATTTGAAAGATGTATTGACCCAGTCTGTCTGAGTTTGAGTATCTGTTTTTCTGTACACGTGTGTGTGTGTTGAGGGGGGGGGGTTATGTGTGGCATTCTTTACGCGGCACTGGAAGTTACACGGTAGCACAGTGGGTAGCACTGCGGCCTCACAGCTCCAGAGCCCCAGGTTCGAATCCCGGCTTGGGTCGCAGTCTGTGCGGAGTCTGCATGTTCTCCCCTTGTCCGCGTGTGTTTCTCCCGGGTGCTCCGGTTTCCCCCCTGACGTCCCGAAGGACGTGCTGTTTGGTGAATTGGACATTATATATTCTCCCTCAGTGTACCCGAACAGGCGCCAGAGTTTGGAGACTAGGGACTTTTCTCAGTAACTTCATTGCAGTGTGTGACTGTGTGTCTGTGTGTGTCTGTGTGTGTGTGTGTGTGTGCCTGTGTGTGTGTATGCCTGTGTGTGCGTGTGTGTGTGTGCCTGTGTGTGTGCCTGTGTGTGTGCCTGTCTGTGTGTGTGTGTGTGTCTGTGTGTCTCAGTTTGACTTTGTTGAGTACTGATTGAAGATAATGAGATAGAAAGTTTGATAGAAAGTTTGGCAGCATTGTCGGTGTAAACAATAATGACAGAGACAGTGTGAACCCTGAAGAGAGCGCCATACCTGGGCCCACTCCCCTACCCCGTCGCTGTCACCCTACCTAACCTGAACATCTTTAGATACTGTGGGCAATTTGGATTTATCACGGCCAACCCACCTAACCTGCACGTCTTTGGGCGGTGGGAGGAAACCGGAGCACCCGGACGAAACCCACGCAGACACGGGGAGAACGTCCAGACTCCGCACAGACAGTGACCTAAGCCGGGAATCGAACCTGGGGCCCTGTAGCTGTGAGGCAGCAGTGCTAACCACTGTTCAATCCCGGCTCTGGGTCACTGTCCATGTGGAGTTTGCACATTCTCCCCGTGTTAGCCTGGGTTTCACCCCCACAACCCAAAGATGTGCAGGGCAGGTGGATGGGCCGCGCTAAGTTGCCCCTGAATTGGAAAAACTGAACTGGGCTCTGGATTTATTGTAAAAATCTTTTTATTGCCGTTTCCACAATTCTGTG
Organism: Scyliorhinus torazame; assembly: GCF_047496885.1. Lineage (NCBI taxonomy): Eukaryota > Metazoa > Chordata > Chondrichthyes > Carcharhiniformes > Scyliorhinidae > Scyliorhinus > Scyliorhinus torazame. The sequence continues at coordinate 59,259,050 of NC_092711.1, forward strand.
CATTGCGGCTAGTTTACATTTCTCAGAGAGTGAAAAGGCGTTCTCTTACGTTTCTATCGTTACAAACTGTTGCCGTTCAGTTCGGCGTGTCTGCCCCCCCCCCCCAAACCCCCTTTCCCTAACCCTTCCCCTTTCTCCCCCGCAGACCCTCCGTGATGCCCTTCCGGGCCGACCTGGTGTGTGACCCCCTGCTCCTTGTTTACCCCCTTTCTTTTCTCCCTCCATCGGTTTCAGCCGTGTCCTTTCAGTGGATTGGGGGGGGGGGTTCCCCCTCTCCATCCCTCTCGGTGGGGGGGGGTTCCCCCCACTCCACAACTCTCGGTGGGGGGGATTCCCCCCTCCATCTCTCTCGGTGTGGGGGGGATTCCCCCCCCCCTCCATCTCTCTCGGTGGTGGTGGGGGGGGGGGGTTCCCCTCTCCATCTCTCTCGGTGGGGGGGGGGTTCCCCCACTCCATCTCTCTCGGTGGGGGGGTCCCCCCTCTCCATCTCTCTCGGTGGGGGGGTGTTCCCCCCTCCATCTCTCTCGGTGGGGGGGGGGGGGGTTCCCCCATTCCATCTCTCTCGGTGGGGTGGGGGTTCCCCCCTCTCCATCCCTCTCGGTGGGGGGGGGTCCCCCCTCTCCATCCCTCTCGGTGGGGGGGGGTCCCCCCTCTCCATCCCTCTCGGTGGGGGGGGGGTTCCCCCCACTCCACAACTCTCGGTGGGGGGGGATTCGCCCTCTCCATCTCTCTCGGTGTGGGGGGATTCGCCCCTCCATCTCTCTCGGTGGTGAGGGGGGTTTCCCCTCTCCATCTCTCTCGGTGGGGGGGGGGATTTACCCCTCCATCTCTCTCGGTGTGGGAGGATTCCCCCCCTCCATCTCTCTCGGTGGGGGGGGGGGTTTCCCCCCCTCCATCTCTCTCGGTGGGGCGGGGGGGTTCCCCCACTCCATCTCTCTCGGTGGGGGTGGGGGTTCCCCCCTCTCCATCCCTCTCGGTGGGGGGTCCCCCCTCTCCATCACTCTCGGTGGGGGGTCCCCCCTCTCCATCACACTCGGTGGGGGGGGGTGTTACCCCCTCTCCATGTCTCTCATAGAACATTACAACGCAGTACAGGCCCTTCGGCCCTCGATGTTGCGCCGACCTGTGAAACCACTCTAAAGCCCATCTACACTATTCCCTTATCGTCCATATGTCTATCCAATGACCATTTGAATGCCCCTAGTGTTGGCGAGTCCACTACTGTTGCAGGCAGAGCATTCCACGCCCTTACTACTCTCTGAGTAAAGAACTTACCTCTGACATCTGTCTTATATCTATCTCCCCTCAATTTAAAGCTATGTCCCCTCGTGCTAGACATCACCATCCGAGGAAAAAGGCTCTCACTGTCCACCCTATCCAATCCTCTGATCACCTTGTATGCCTCAATTAAGTCACCTCTTAACTTTCTTCTCTCTAACGAAAACAGCCTCAAGTCCCTCAGCCTTTCCTCATAAGATCTTCCCTCCATAACCAGGCAACATTCTGGTAAATCTCCTCTGCACCCTTTCCAATGCTTCCACATCCTTCCTATAATGCGGCGACCAGAATTGCACGCAATACTCCAAATGCGGCCGCACCAGAGTTTTGTACAGCTGCAACATGACCTCATGGCTCCGAAATTCAGACATTCTACCAATAAAAGCTAACACACCGTACACCTTCTTAACAACCCTCTCAACCTGAGTGGCAACTTTCATGGATCTATGTACATGGACACCGAGATCTCTCTGCTCATCCACACTGCCAAGAATCTTACCTTTAGCCCAGTACGCTGTCTTCCTGTTATTCCTTCCTAAATGAATCACCTCACATTTTTCTGCATTAAACTCCATTTGCCACCTCTCAGCCCAGCGCTGCAGCTTATCTATGTCCCTCTGTAACTTGTAACATCCTTCCGCACTGTCCACAACTCCACCGACTTTAGTGTCAGCTGCAAATTTACTCACCCATCCTTCTGCGCCCTCCTCCAGGTCATTTATAAAAATTACAAACAGCAGTGGCCCCAATACAGATCCTTGTGGTACACCACTAGTAACTGGACTCCAGTCTGAACACTTCCCATCAACCACCACCCTTTGCCTTCTTCCAGCTAGCCAATTTCTGATCCAAACTGCTAAATCTTCCTGAATCCCATGCTTCCGTATTTTCTGCAGTAGCCTACCGTGGGGAACCTTGTCAAACGCGTTACTGAAATCCATATACACCACATCAACTGCTTTACCCTCATCCACCTGTTTCTCACCTTCTCAAAGAACTCTATATGGTTTGTGAGGCACAACCGACCCTTCACAAAACCGTGTTGACTATGTCTAATCAAATTATTCCTTTCCAGATGATTATACACCCTATCTCTTAAAAACCTTTCCAAGATCTTGCCCACAACAGAAGTAAGGCTCACTGGTCTATATTTACCGGGGTTGTCTCTACTCCCCTTCTTGAACAAGGGGACAACATTTGCCAGAGAATCCTAGGATAAATCCCATCCGGCCCAGGGGACTTGTCTATTTTCACCCTTTCCAGAATAGTTAACACCTCCTCCTTATGAACCTCAAGTCCTTCTAGTCAAGTAGCCTGAATCTCAGTATTCTCCTCGTCAACATTGTCTTTTTCCTGTGTGAATAGTGATGAAAAATATTCGTATAGCACCTCTCCTATCTCCACGGACTCCAAGCACAACTTCCCACTCCTGTCCTTGACTGGCCCTACTCTTACCCTAGTCATTCTTTTATTCCTGACATATCTATAGAAAGCTTTAGGGTTATCCTTGATCCTACCATCCAAAGACTTCTCATGTCCCCTTCTGGCTCTTCTTAGCTCCCTCTTTAGGTCCTTCCTAGCTAACTTGTAACTCTCGAGCGCCCTTACTGAACCTTCATATCTCATCTTTACATAAGCCTCCTTCCTTCTTCCTCTAGACAAGTGTTTCAACTGCCTTAGTAAACCACGGTTCCCTTGCTCGACCACTTCCTCCCTGCCTGACAGGTACATACTTATCAAGGACACGCAGTAGCTGTTCCTTGAACAAGCTCCACATTTCCATTGTGCCCATCCCCTGCAGTTTTCCTCTCCGTCTCGGTGGGGGTGGGGGGGGGGAAGGGTCCCCCCTCTCCATCTCTCTCGGTGGGTGGGGTGTTCCCGCCTCTCCATCTCTCTCGGTGGGGGAGTCCCCCCTCTCCATCTCTCTCTTTTGTGGTGTCCCCCCTCTCCATCTCTCTCGGTGGGGGCAAAGTTCCCCCCTCTCCATCTCTCTCGGTGGAGGGAGGACCCCCTCTCCATCTCTCTCGGCGGGGGGGGGGGGTCCACCCTCTCCATCTCTCTCGGTGGAGGGGGAGTTCCCCCCTCTCCATCTCTCTCGGTGGGTGGGGGGTTCCCGCCTCTCCATCTCTCTCGGTGGGGGGGTCCCCCTCTCCATCTCTCTCGCTGCGGGTGTCCCCCCTCTCTATCTCTCTCGGTGGGGGGGGTCCACCCTCTCCATCTCTCTCGGTGGTGGGGGGGGGGTCGCCCTCTCCTTCTCTCTCAGCGGGGGGGGGGGGTCCACCCTCTCCATTTCTCTCGGTGGAGGGGGAGTTCTCCCCTCTCCATCTCTCTCGGTGGTGGGGGGGGGTCGCCCTCTCCTTCTCTCTCAGCGGGGGGGGGGGGGGTCCACCCTCTCCATTTCTCTCGGTGGAGGGGGAGTTCTCCCCTCTCCATCTCTCTCCGTGGGGGCAGGGCTCCCCCCACTCCATCTCTCTCGGTGGGGGGGGGGGCTCCCGCCTCTCCATCTCTCTCGGCGGGGGGGGGGGTCCACCCTCTCCATCTCTCTCGGTGGAGGGGGAGTTCCCCCCTCTCCATCTCTCTCGGTGGGTGTGGGGGTTCCCGCCTCTCCATCTCTCTCGGTGGGGGGTCCCCCTCTCCATCTCTCTCGCCGGGGGAGTCCCCCCTCTCCATCTCTCTCGGTGGGGGGTCCCCCTCTCCATCTCTCTCGGTGGTGGGGGGGGTCGCCCTCTCCTTCTCTCTCAGCGGGGGGGGGGTCCACCCTCTCCATCTCTCTCGGTGGAGGGGGAGTTCTGCCCTCTCCATCTCTCTCGGTGGGGGCAGGGCTCCCCCACTCCATCTCTCTCGGTGGGGGGGGGACCCCCTCTCTATCTCTCTCGGCGGGGGAGAGGGGGTCCACCCTCTCCATCTCTCTCGGTGGAGGGGGATTTCCCCCCTCTCCATCTCTCCCGGTGGGGGGGGTGGGGGTTCCACCCTCTCCATCTCTCTCTCGGTGGGGGGGTTCCCCCTTCTCCATCTCGCTTTGTGGGGGGGGGGTCTCCTTCTCCATATCTCTCGGTGGGGGAGGAGGGGGGTTCCACCAACTCCATCTCTCTCTGTGGGGGGGGGGGGGGGGGTTACCCCTTCTCCATCTCGCTCGGTGGGGGGGGGTCCTCTTCTCCATCTCTCTCGGTGGGGGAGGGGGTTCCCCTTCTCCATCTCTCTCGGTGGGGGGAGGATGTTCTCCCCTCTCCATCTCCCTCGGTCTCTTCGTCTCTCCGTCTCTCTCTGGGACTCTGCCAAAACAAAATCCACAACCAGCAGTCGGCCATTAGTATGTCAGTTCACAATGGCCATTGTATGTCAGTTCACGGTGGCCATTTTATGTCGGTTCACGGGAGCCATTTTATGTCAGTTCACAATAGCCATTTTATGTCAGTTAACGATGGACAGTTCATGTCAGGTCGCAATGGCCATTTTGTGTCAGTTCACAATGGACAGTTAATGTCAGTTCACGGGGGCCATTTTGTGTCAGGTCGCAATGGCCATTGTATGTCAGTTCAGAATGGCCATTTTATGTCAGTTCACGGTAGCCATTTTATGTCAGTTCACATTGGCCATTTATGTCAGTTCACAATGGCCATTTTATGTCAGTTCACAATGGCCATTTTATGTCAGTTCACAATGCCCATTTTATGTCAGTTCACAATGGCCATTTTATGTCAGTTCACGGTGGCCATTGTATGTCAGTTCACAATGGCCATTTTATGTCAATTTGCAATGGACATTTCTTGTCAGTTCACAATGGCCATTTTATGTCAGTTTGCAATGGCCATTTTATCTCAGTTGCGGTGGCCAGTTCATGTCAGTTCACGGGGGCCATTTTATGTCAGTTCACGGTGGCCATTTTATGTCAGTTCATGGGGGCCATTTTATGTCAGTTCATGGTGGCCATTGTATGTCAGTTCACAATGGCCATTGTATGTCAGTTCATAATGGCCATTTTATGTCAGTTTGCAATGGCCATTTTTTCTCAGTTGACGGTGGCCATTTTGTGTCAGTTCACGGTGGCCATTGTATGTCAGTTTACAATGGCCATTGCATCTCAGTTCACAATGGCCATTTTGTGTCAGTTTGCAATGGCCATTTTATCTCAGTTGCGGTGGCCAGTTCATGTCGGTTCACGGGGACCATTTTATGTCAGTTCACGGTAGCCATTTTATATCAGTTCACGGGGGCCATTTATGTCAGTTCATGGTGGCTATTGTATGTCAGTTCACAAAGTCCATTTTATGTCAGTTCACGGTGGCCATTTTATCTCAGTTCACAGTGGCCATTTTATGTCAGTTCACGGGGGCCATTTTATTCAGTCGATGGGTGCCATTTTATGTCAGTACACGGTGGCCATTTTATGTCAGTTCACGGTGGTCATTTTATGTCGGTTGACGGGGGCCTTTTTATGTCTGCTCGCAATGGCCATTTTATGTCAGTTCACGGCGGCCATTGTATGTCAGTTCACGGCAGCCATTTTATGTCAGTTCACGGTGTCCACTGTATGTCAGTTCACAATGGCCATTTTATGTCAGTTCACAATGACCATTTTATGTCAGTTCACGGTGGCCATTGTATGTCAGTTCACAATGGCCATTTTATGTCAATTTGCAATGGCCATTTTATGTCAGTTCACGGTGGCCATTGTATGTCCGTTCACAATGGCCATTTTATGTCAGTTTGCAATGGCCATTTTATGTCAGTTCACGGGGGCCATTTTATGTCAGTTCATGGTGGCTATTGTATGTCAGTTCACAATGGCCATTTTATTTCAGTTCACGGTGGCCATTTTATCTCAGTTCAAAGTGGCCATTTTATGTCAGTTCACGGGGGCCTTTTTATGTCAGGTCGCAATGGCCATTTTATGTCAGTTCACAATGGCCATTTTATGTCAGTTCATGGTGGCCATTGTATGTCAGTTCACAATGGCCATTGTATGTCAGTTCACAATGGCCATTTTATGTCAGTTTGCCATGACCATTTTTCTTCAGTTGACGGTGGCCATTTTATGTCAGTTCACAGTTGCCATTTTATGTCAGTTCACGGGGTCCATTTTAAGACAGTTCACAATGGCCATTTTATGTCAGTTCACAATGGCCATTTTATGTCAGTTCACGGTGGCCATTGTGAGTCAGTTCACAATGGCCATTTTATGTCAGTTCACAATGGCCATTTTATGTCAGTTCATGGTGGCCATTGTATGTCAGTTCACAATGGCCATAGTATGTCAGTTCACAATGGCCATTTTATGTCAGTGTGCAATGGCCATTTTTTATCAGTTGACGGTGGCCATTTTGTGTCAGTTCACGGTGGCCATTGCATGTCAGTTCACAATGGCCATTGTATGTCAGTTCACAATGGCCAGTTTATGTCAGTTTGCAATGGCCATTTTATCTCAGTTGCGGTGGCCAGTTCATGTCGGTTCACGGAGGCCATTTTATGTCATTTCACGGTGGCCATTTTATGTCAGTTCAAGGAGGCCATTTTATTCAGTCAATGGGGGCCATTTTATGTCAGTTTACGGTGGCCATTTTATGTCAGTTCACGGTGGTCATTTTATGTCGGTTCATGGCGGCAATTTTATGTCAGGTCACGGTGGCTATTTTATGTTAGCTCATGGCGGCCATTTTATGTCAGTTCACGGGGCCATTTTATGTCAGTTCACGATGGACATTTTATATCAGTTCACGGGGGCCTTTTTAGGTCCGGTCGCAATGGCCATTTTATGTCAGTTCACGGGGGCCATTGTATATCAGTTCACAATGGCCATTTTATGTCAGTTTGCAATGGCCATTTTATCTCAGTTGCGGTGGCCAGTATATGTCGGTTCACGGGAGCCATTTTATGTCAGTTCACGGTGGCCATTTTATGTCAGTTCACGGGGGCCTTTTTATGTCAGTCCATGGTGGCCATTTCTATGTCAGTTCACAATGGCCATTGTATGTCAGTTCACAATCGCTATTTTGTGTCAGTTCACGGTGGCCATTGTATGTCAGTTTACAATGGCCATTTTATGTCAGATTGCAATGGCCATTTTATCTCAGTTGCGGTGGCCAGGACATGTCGGTTCACGGGGGCCATTTTATGTCAGTTCACGGTGGCCATTTTATGTCAGTTCACGGGGGCCATTTTATGTCAGTTCATGGTGGCCATTGTATGTCAGTTCACAATGGCCATTGCATGTCAGTTCACAATGGCCATTGTATGTCAGTTTACAATGGCCATTGCATGTCAGTTCACAATGGCCATTTTATGTCAGTATGCAATGGCCATTTTATCTCAGTTGCAGTGGCCAGTTCATGTAGGTTCACGGGGGCCATTTTATGTCAGTTCACGGTGGCCATTTTATGTCTGTTCACGGGGGCCATTTTATGTCAGATCATGGTGCCCATTTTATGTCAGTTCACGGTGGCCATTTTATCTCAGTTCACAGTGGCCATTTTTGTCAGTTCATTGGGGCCATTTTATTCAGTCGATGGGGGCCATTTTATGTCAGTACACGGTGGCCATTTTATGTCAGTTCACGGTGGTCATTTTATGTCGGTTGACGGGGGCCATTTTATGTCAGCTCCAAATGGCCATTTTATGTCAGTTCACGGTAGCCATTGTATGTCAGTTCATGGCGGCCATTTTATGTCAGGTCACGGTGGCTATTTTATGTAAGCTCATGGCGGCCATTTTATGTCAGTTCACGGGGCCGTTTCATGTCAGTTCACGATGGACATTTTATATCAGTTTACGGGGGCCATTGTATATCAGTTCACGGCAGCCATTTTATGTCAGTTCACAGTGGCCACTGTATGTCAGTTCACAATGGACATTTTATGTCAGTTTGCAATGGTCATTTTATCTCAGTTCACGGTGGCCATTGTATGTCAGTTCACAATGGCCATTTTATGTCAGTTTGCAATGGCCATTTTATCTCAGTTGCGGTGGCCAGTTCATGTCGGTTCACGGGGGACATTTTATGTCAGTTCACGGTGGCCATTTTATGTCAGTTCACGGGGGCCATTTTATGTCAGTTCACGGGGGCCATTTTATGTCAGTTCACGGGTGCCTTTTTATGTCAGGTCGCAATGGCCATTTTATGTCAGTTCACGGCGGCCATTGTATATCAGTTCACAGTGGCCATTTTATTTCAGTTCACAGTGGCCATTTTATGTCAGTTCACAATGGCCATTTTATGTCAGTTCAAGGGGGCCATTGTATGTCAGTTCAGAATGGACAGTTTATATCAGTTCACGGGGGCCTTTTTATGTCAGGTCGCAATGGCCATTTTATGTCAGTTCACAATGGCCATTTTATGTCTGCTCACATTGGCCATTTTATGTCAGTTCAAGGGGGCCATTGTATGTCAGTTCACAATGGACAGTTTATGTCAGTTCACGGGGGCCATTGTATGTCAGTTCACAATGGACAGTTTTATGTCAGTTCACGGGGGCCATTTTATGTCAGTTCACGGGTGCCTTTTTATGTCAGGTCGCAATGGCCATTTTATGTCAGTTCACGGCGGCCATTGTATATCAGTTCACAGTGGCCATTTTATTTCAGTTCACAGTGGCCATTTTATGTCAGTTCACAATGGCCATTTTATGTCAGTTCATGGGGGCCATTGTATGTCAGTTCAGAATGGACAGTTTATATCAGTTCACGGGGGCCTTTTTATGTCAGGTCGCAATGGCCATTTTATGTCAGTTCACAATGGCCATTTTATGTCTGCTCACAATGGCCATTTTAAGTCAGTTCAAGGGGGTCATTGTATGTCAGTTCACAATGGACAGTTTATGTCAGTTCACGGGGGCTGTTTTATGTCAGGTCGCAATGGCCATTTTATGTCTGTTCACAATGGCCATTTTATGTCAGTTCATGGTGGCCATTGTATGTCAGTTCACAATGGCCATTGTATGTCAGTTCACAGTGGACATTTTATGTCAGTTCACGGGGGCCATTGTATGTCAGTTCACAATGGCCATTGTATGTCAGTTCACAATGGCCATTTTATGTCAGTTCATGGTGGCCATTGTATGTCAGTTCACAATGGCCACTGTATGTCAGTTCACAATGGCCATTGTATGTCAGTTCACAATGGCCATGTTATGTCAGTTTGCAATGGCCATTTTATCTCAGTTGCGGTGGCCAGTTCATGTCGGTTCACGGGGCCATTTTATGTCAGTTCACGGTGGCCATTTTATGTCAGTTCACGGGGGCCACTTTATGTCAGTTCATGGTGGCCATTTTATCTCAGTTCACGGTAGCCATTTTATGTCAGTTCACGGGGGCCATTTTATTCAGTCGAAGGGGCCATTTTATGTCAGTACACGGTGGCCATTTTATGTCAGTTCATGGTGGTCATTTTATGTCGGTTGAAGGGGGCCCTTTTCTGTCAGCTCGCAATGGCCATTTTATGTCAGTTCACGGTGGCCATTGTATGTCCGTTCACTGGGGCCGTTTTATGTCAGCTCGTAATGGCCATTTTATGTCAGTTCACGGTGGTCATTTTATGTCAGTTCACGGTGGCCATTGTATGTCAGTTCACAGTGGCCATTTTATGTCAGGTCACGGTGGCTATTTTATGTTAGCTCACGGCAGCCATTTTATGTCCATTCGCGTTGACCATTTAATGTCAGTTCATGGCAGCCATTTTATGTCAGTTCAAGGTGTTCATTTTATATTGGTTGAAGGGGGGCATTTTATGTCAGCTCGCAATGGCCATTTTATGTCAGTTCACGGTGGCCATGTTATGTCCGTTCACGTTGGCCATTTTATGTCAGTTCACGGCAGCCATTTTATGTCAGTTCACGGTGGCCATTTTATGTCAGTTCACAATGGACAGTTTATGTCAGTTCAGAGCCATCCCACAGCCAGCACTGCCTGTGCTCCACCGACACAGCCATCACTGTCAGTGCTCCCCCACACAGCCAGCACTGTCAGTGCTCCCCCCACACAGCCAGCACTGTCAGTGCTCCACCCACACAGCCATCACTGCCAGTGCCTCGTCACAACAGCCAGCAATGTCAGTGCTCCCACCACACAGCCAGCACTGTCAGTGCACCCACCACACAGCCAGAACTGTCAGTGCTCCCCCACACAGCCAGCACTGTCAGTGCTCCCACCACACAGCCAGAACTGTCAGTGCTCCCCCCACACAGCCAGCACTGTCAGTGCTCCCCACACAGCCAGCACTATCAGTGCTCCCCCCACACAGCCAGCACTGTCAGTGCTCCCCACAGCCAGCACTGTCAGTGCTCCCCACACAGCCAGCACTGTCAGTGCTACCCCCACACAGCCAGCACTGTCAGTGCTCCCACCACACAGCCAGCACTGTCAGTGCTCCCCCACACAGCCAGCACTGTCAGTGCTCCCACCACACAGCCAGCACTGTCAGTGCTCTCTCCACACAGCCAGCACTGTCAGTGCTCCCCCACACAGCCAGCACTGTCAGTGTTCCCCCCACACAGCCAGCTCTGTCAGTGCTCCCCCGACAGCCAGCACTGTCAGTGCTCCCCCACACAGCCAGCACTGTCAGTGCTCCCACCACACAGCCAGCACTGTCAGTGCTCCCCACACAGCCAGCACCGTCAGTGCTCCCCCACACAGCCAGCACTGTCAGTGCTCCCCCACACAGCCAGCACTGTCAGAGCTCCCCCGCACAGCCAGCACTGTCAGCGCTCCGACCACACAGCCAGCACTGTCAGTGCTCCCCAACACAGCCAGCACTGTCAGTGCTCCCACCACACAGCCAGCACTGTCAGTGCTCCCCACACAGCCAGCACCGTCAGTGCTCCCCACACAGCCAGCACTGTCAGTGCTCCCCCACACAGCCAGCACTGTCAGAGCTCCCCCACACAGCCAGCACTGTCAGCGCTCCGACCACACAGCCAGCACTGTCAGTGCTCCCCCACACAGCCAGCACTGTCAGTGCTCCCCCCACACAGCCAGCACTGCCAGTGCTCCCCCTACACAGCCAGCACTGTCAGTGCTCCCCTCACACAGCCAGCACTGTCAGTGCTCCCCCACAGAGCCAGCACTGTCAGTCCTCCACCCACACAGCTAGCACTGTCAGTGCTCCCACCACACAGCCAGCACTGTCAGTGCTCCACCACACAGCCAGCACTGTCAGTGCTCCCAACACAAAGCCAGCACTGTCAGTGCTCCCCCACACAGCCAGCACTGTCAGTGCTCCCCCCACACAGCCAGCACTACCAGTGCTCCCCCACACAGCCAGCACTGTCAGTGCTCCACCACAGAGCCAGCACTGTCAGAGTTCGCCCCACACAGCCAGCACTGTCAGTCCTCCCCCCACACAGCCAGCACTGCCAGTGCTCCCACACAGCCAGCACTGTTAGTGCTCCCACCACACAGCCAGCACTGTCAGTGCTCCCCACACAGCCAGCACTGTCAGTGCTCCCCCCACACAGCCAGCACTGCTAGTGCTCCCACCACACAGCCAGCACTGTCAGTGCTCACCCCACACAGCCAGCACTGTCAGTGCTCCCCCCACACAGCCAGCACTGTCAGTGCTCACCCCACACAGCCAGCACTGTCAGTGCTCCCCCACACAGCCAGCACTGTCAGTGCTCCCCGCACACAGCCAGCACTGCCAGTGCTCCCCCACACAGCCAGCACTGTCAGTGCTCCCACCACACAGCCAGCACTGTCAGTGCTCACCCCACACAGCGAGCACTGTCAGTGCTCCCCCAAACAGCCAGCACTGTCAGTGCTCCTACCACACAGCCAGCACTGTCAGTGCTCCCCCACACAGCCAGCGCTGTCAGTGCTCCCACCACACAGCCAGCACTGTCAGTGCTCCCCACCACACAGCCAGCACTGTCAGTGTTCCCCACGCCCCAAACCCAGCTCCTGATTGGCTGAGAGGCTGTCAGTCAGCGCCAGGAGATACTGATAGGCTGAGAGACTGTCAGTCAGCGGTTGGAGCTCCTGATTGGCTGAGAGACTGCCAGTCGGCGGCTGGAGCTCCTGATTGGCTGAGAGACTGTCAGTCAGCGGCTGGAGCTCCTGATTGGCTGAGAGACTGTCAGTCAGCGGTTGGAACTCCTGATTGGCTGAGGGGCTTTCAGTCAGTTTTATTTTCTCATTAATTTAATAATTGATGCAACCGGATATTTCACCGCGATCTTGATCTGCTCCCTGAACCTGGACTGAGTCACCACATAAATAAATGTGCTCCCACCGCACAGCCAGCACTGTCAGTGCTCCCCACACAGCCAGCACTGTCAGTGCTCCCCCCACACAGCCAGCACTGCCAGTGCTCCCACCACATAGCCAGCTCTGCCCGTGCTCCCACCACACAGCCAGCACTGTCAGTGCTCCCACCACACAGCCAGCACTGTCAGTGCTCCCCCACACAGCCAGCACTGTCAGTGCTCCACCCACACAGCCAGCACTGTCAGTGCTCCTCCCACACAGCCAGCACTGTCAGGGCTCCCCCCACACAGCCAGCACTGTCAGTGCTCACCCCACACAGCCAGCACTGTCAGTGCTCCCAACACACAGCCAGCACTGCCAGTGCTCCCACCACACAGCCAGCACTGCCAGTGCTCCCATCACACAGCAAGCACTGCCAGTGCTCCACCCACACAGCCAGCACTGTCAGTGCTCCGAACACACAGCCAGCACTGCCAGTGCTCCCATCACACAGCAAGCACTGCCAGTGCTCCACCCACACAGCCAGCACTGTCAGTGCTCCGAACACACAGCCAGCACTGTCAGTGCTCCCTCCACACAGCCAGCACTGTCAGTGTTCCCACCCACACAGCCAGCACTATCAGTGCTCCCACCACACAGCCAGCACTGTCAGTGCTCCCACCACACAGCCAGCACTGTCAGTGCTCTCCCACACAGCCAGCACTGTCAGTGCTCCCACCCCACAGCCAGCACTGTCAGTGCTCACCCCACACAGCCAGCACTGTGAGTGCTCCCCACACAGCCAGCACTGTCAGTCCTCCCCGCACACAGCCAGTACTGTCAGTGCTCCCCCCACAGCCAGCACTGTCAGTGCTCCCCCACACAGCTAGCACTGTCAGTGCTCCCACCACACAGCCAGCACTGTCAGTGCTCACCCCACACAGCCAGCACTGTCAGTGCTCCCAACACACAGCCAGCACTGTCAGTGCTCCCCCACACAGCCAGCACTGTCAGTGCTCCCCCACACAGCCAGCACTGTCAGTGCTCCCCCCACACAGCCAGCACTGTCAGTCCTCCGACCACACAGCCAGCACTGTCAGTGCTCCCCCACACAGCCAGCACTGTCAGTGCTCCCCACACAGCCAGCACTGTCAGTGCTCCCCCCACACAGCCAGCACTGTCAGTGCTCCCCACAGCCAGCAATGTCAGTGCTCCCCCCACACAGCCAGCACTGGCAGTGCTCCACCACACAGCCTGCACTGTCAGTGCTCCCCCACACATCCAGCACTGTCAGTGCTCCCCCACGCAGCCAGCACTGCCAGAGTTCGCCCCACACAGCCAGCACTGTCAGTGCTCCCCCTACACAGCCAGCACTGTCAGTGCTCACCCCACACAGCCAGCACTGTCAGTGCTCCCCCCACACAGCCAGCACTGTCAGTGCTCACCCCACACAGCCAGCACTGTCAGTGCTCCCCCACACAGCCAGCACTGTCAGTGCTTCTCGCACACAGCCAGCACTGTCAGTGCTCCCCCCACAGCCAGCACTGTCAGTGCTCCCCCCACACAGCCAGCACTGTCAGTGCCCCCCCACACAGCCAGCACTGCCAGTGCTCCCCCCACACAGCCAGCACTGTCAGTGCTCCACCACAGAGCCAGCACTGTCAGAGTTCGCCCCACACAGCCAGCACTGTCAGTCCTCCCCCCACACAGCCAGCACTGCCAGTGCTCCCACCACACAGCCAGCTCTGTCATTGCTCCCCCCACACAGCCAGCACTGCCAGTGCTCCCCCACACAGCCAGCACTGTCAGTGCTCCCACCACACAGCCAGCACTGTCAGTGCTCACCCCACACAGCGAGCACTGTCAGTGCTCCCACCACACAGCCAGCACTGTCAGTGCTCCCCCAAACAGCCAGCACTGTCAGTGCTCCTACCACACAGCCAGCACTGTCAGTGCTCCCCCACACAGCCAGCGCTGTCAGTGCTCCCACCACACAGCCAGCACTGTCAGTGCTCCCCACCACACAGCCAGCACTGTCAGTGTTCCCCACGCCCCAGACCCAGCTCCTGATTGGCTGAAGGCTGTCAGTCAGCGCCAGGAGATACTGATAGGCTGAGAGACTGTCAGTCAGCGGTTGGAGCTCCTGATTGGCTGAGAGACTGCCAGTCGGCGGCTGGAGCTCCTGATTGGCTGAGAGACTGTCAGTCAGCGGCTGGAGCTCCTGATTGGCTGAGAGACTGTCAGTCAGCGGTTGGAACTCCTGATTGGCTGAGGGGCTTTCAGTCAGTTTTATTTTCTCATTAATTTAATAATTGATGCAACCGGATATTTCACCGCGATCTTGATCTGCTCCCTGAACCTGGACTGAGTCACCACATAAATAAATGTGCTCCCACCGCACAGCCAGCACTGTCAGTGCTCCCCACACAGCCAGCACTGTCAGTGCTCCCCCCACACAGCCAGCACTGCCAGTGCTCCCACCACATAGCCAGCTCATCCCGTGCTCCCATCACACAGCCAGCACTGTCAGTGCTCCCACCACACAGCCAGCACTGTCAGTGCTCCCCCCACACAGCCAGCACTGTCAGTGCTCCACCCACACAGCCAGCACTGTCAGTGCTCCCCCCACACAGCCAGCACTGTCAGTGCTCCCCCCACACAGCCAGCACTGTCAGTGCTCACCCCACACAGCCAGCACTGTCAGAGCTCCCAACACACAGCCAGCACTGTCAGTGCTCCCCCACACAGCCAGCACTGCCAGTGCTCCCACCACACAGCCAGCACTGCCAGTGCTCCCATCACACAGCAAGCACTGCCAATGCTCCACCCACACAGCCAGCACTGTCAGTGCTCCGAACACGCAGCCAGCACTGCCAGTGCTCCCATCACACAGCAAGCACTGCCAGTGCTCCACCCACACAGCCAGCACTGTCAGTGCTCCGAACACACAGCCAGCACTGTCAGTGCTCCCTCCACACAGCCAGCATTGTCAGTGTTCCCACCCACACAGCCAGCACTGTCAGTGCTCCCACCACACAGCCAGCACTGTCAGTGCTCCTACCACACAGCCAGCACTGTCAGTGCTCTCCCACACAGCCAGCACTGTCAGTGCTCCCACCCCACAGCCAGCACTGTCAGTGCTCACCCCACACAGCCAGCACTGTGAGTGCTCCCCATACAGCCAGCACTGTCAGTACTCCCCGCACACAGCCAGCACTGTCAGTGCTCCCCCCACAGCCAGCACTGTCAGTGTTCCCCCGACACAGCCAGCACTGTCAGTGCTCCCACCACACAGCCAGCACTGTCAGTGCTCACCCCACACAGCCAGCACTGTCAGTGCTCCCAACACAAAGCCAGCACTGTCAGTGCTCCTCCCACACAGCCAGCACTGTCAGTGCTCCCCCACACAGCCAGCACTGTCAGTGCTCCCCCACACAGCCAGCACTGTCAGTCCTCCGACCACACAGCCAGCACTGTCAGTGCTCCCCCACACAGCCAGCACTGTCAGTGCTCCCCACACAGCCAGCACTGTCAGTGCTCCCCCCACACAGCCAGCACTGTCAGTGCTCCCCCACAGCCAGCAATGTCAGTGCTCCCCCCACACAGCCAGCACTGTCAGTGCTCCACCACACAGCCTGCACTGTCAGTGATCCCCCACACATCCAGCACTGTCAGTGCTCCCCCACGCAGCCAGCACTGTCAGAGTTCGCCCCACACAGCCAGCACTGTCAGTCCTCTCCCCACACAGCCAGCACTGTTAGTGCTCCCACCACACAGCCAGCACTGTCAGTGCTCCCCACACAGCCAGCACTATCAGTGCTCCCCCCACACAGCCAGCACTGCCAGTGCTCCCACCACACAGCCAGCACTGCCCGTGCTCCCACCACACAGCCAGCACTGTCAGTGCTCCCACCACACAGCCAGCACTGTCAGTGCTCCCCCTACACAGCCAGCACTGTCAGTGCTCACCCCACACAGCCAGCACTGTCAGTGCTCCCCCCACACAGCCAGCACTGTCAGTGCTCACCCCACACAGCCAGCACTGTCAGTGCTCCCCCACACAGCCAGCACTGTCAGTGCTCCTCGCACACAGCCAGCACTGTCAGTCCTCCCCCCACAGCCAGCACTGTCAGTGCTCCCCCCACACAGCCAGCACTGTCAGTGCTCCCCCACACAGCCAGCACTGCCAGTGCTCCCCCCACACAGCCAGCACTGTCAGTGCTCCACCACAGAGCCAGCACTGTCAGAGTTCGCCCCACACAGCCAGCACTGCCAGTGCTCCCACACAGCCAGCACTGATAGTGCTCCCACAACACAGCCAGCACTGTCAGTGCTCCCCACACAGCCAGCACTGTCAGTTCTCCCCCCACACAGCCAGCACTGCCAGTGCTCCCACCACAAAGCCAGCACTGTCAGTGCTCCCCCCACACAGCCAGCACTGTCAGTGCTCACCCCACACAGCCAGCACTGTCAGTGCTCCCCCCACACAGACAGCACTGTCAGTGCTCACCCCACACAGCCAGCACTGTCAGTGCTCCCCCACACAGCCAGCACTGTCAGTGCTCCCCGCACACAGCCAGCACTGTCAGTGCTCCCCCCACAGCCAGCACTGTCAGTGCTCCCCCCACACAGCCAGCACTGTCAGTGCTCCCACCACACAGCCAGCACTGTCAGTGCTCCCCCCACACAGCCAGCACTGTCAGTGCTCACCCCACACAGCGAGCACTGTCAGTGCTCCCCCCACACAGCCAGCACTGTCAGTGCTCCCCAAACAGCCAGCACTGTCAGTGCTCCTACCACACAGCCAGCACTGTCAGTGCTCCCCCACACAGCCAGCACTGTCAGTGCTCCCACCACACAGCCAGCACTGTCAGTGCTCCCCACCACACAGCCAGCACTGTCAGTGTTCCCCACGCCCCAGACCCAGCTCCTGATTGCCTGAGAGGCTGTCAGTCAGCGCCAGGAGATACTGATAGGCTGAGAGACTGTCAGTCAGCGGTTGGAGCTCCTGATTGGCTGAGAGACTGCCAGTCAGCGGCTGGAGCTCCTGATTGGCTGAGAGACTGTCAATCAGCGGTTGGAACCCCTGATTGGCTGAGGGGCTTTCAGTCAGTTTTATTTTCTCATTAATTTAATAATTGATGCAACCGGATATTTCACCGCGATCTTGATCTGCTCCCTGAACCTGGACTGAGTCACCACATAAATAAATGTGCTCCCACCGCACAGCCAGCACTGTCAGTGCTCCCCACACAGCCAGCACTGTCAGTGCTCCCCCCACACAGCCAGCACTGCCAGTGCTCCCACCACATAGCCAGCTCTGCCCGTGCTCCCACCACACAGCCAGCACTGTCAGTGCTCCCCCACACAGCCAGCACTGTCAGTGCTCCACCCACACAGCCAGCACTGTCAGTGCTCCCCCCACACAGCCAGCACTGTCAGTGCTCACCCCACACAGCCAGCACTGTCAGTGCTCCCAACACACAGCCAGCACTGTCAGTGCTCCCAACACACAACCAGCACTGCCAGTGCTCCCACCACACAGCCAGCACTGTCAGTGCTCCCACCACACAGCCAGCACTGTCAGTGCTCCCATCACACAGCAAGCACTGCCAGTGCTCCACCCACACAGCCAGCACTGTCAGTGCTCCGAACACACAGCCAGCACTGTCAGTGCTCCCTCCACACAGCCAGCACTGTCAGTGCTCCCACCCACACAGCCAGCACTGTCAGTGCTCCCACCACACAGCCAGCACTGTCAGTGCTCCCCACACAGCCAGCACTGTCAGTGCTCCCCCCACACAGCCAGCACTGTCAGTGCTCCCCCACAGCCAGCAATGTCAGTGCTCCCCCCACACAGCCAGCACTGTCAGTGCTCCACCACACAGCCTGCACTGTCAGTGCTCCCCCACACATCCAGCACTGTCAGTGCTCCCCCACGCAGCCAGCACTGTCAGAGTTCGCCCCACACAGCCAGCACTGTCAGTCCTCTCCCCCCACAGCCAGCACTGTTATTGCTCCCACCACACAGCCAGCACTGTCAGTGCTCCCCACACAGCCAGCACTATCAGTGCTCCCCCCACACAGCCAGCACTGCCAGTGCTCCCACCACACAGCCAGCACTGCCCGTGCTCCCACCACACAGCCAGCACTGTCAGTGCTCCCACCACACAGCCAGCACTGTCAGTGCTCCCCCTACACAGCCAGCACTGTCAGTGCTCACCCCACACAGCCAGCACTGTCAGTGCTCCCCCCACACAGCCAGCACTGTCAGTGCTCACCCCACACAGCCAGCACTGTCAGTGCTCCTCGCACACAGCCAGCACTGTCAGTGCTCCCCCCACAGCCAGCACTGTCAGTGCTCCCCCCACACAGCCAGCACTGTCAGTGCTCCCCCACACAGCCAGCACTGCCAGTGCTCCCCCACACAGCCAGCACTGTCAGTGCTCCACCACAGAGCCAGCACTGTCAGAGTTCGCCCCACACAGCCAGCACTGCCAGTGCTCCCACACAGCCAGCACTGTTAGTGCTCCCACAACACAGCCAGCACTGTCAGTGCTCCCCACACAGCCAGCACTGTCAGTTCTCCCCCCACACAGCCAGCACTGCCAGTGCTCCCACCACAAAGCCAGCACTGTCAGTGCTCCCCCACACAGCCAGCACTGTCAGTGCTCACCCCACACAGCCAGCACTGTCAGTGCTCCCCCCACACAGACAGCACTGTCAGTGCTCACCCCACACAGCCAGCACTGTCAGTGCTCCCCCACACAGCCAGCACTGTCAGTGCTCCCCGCACACAGCCAGCACTGTCAGTGCTCCCCCCACAGCCAGCACTGTCAGTGCTCCCCCCACACAGCCAGCACTGTCAGTGCTCCCACCACACAGCCAGCACTGTCAGTGCTCCCCCCACACAGCCAGCACTGTCAGTGCTCACCCCACACAGCGAGCACTGTCAGTGCTCCCCCCACACAGCCAGCACTGTCAGTGCTCCCCCAAACAGCCAGCACTGTCAGTGCTCCTACCACACAGCCAGCACTGTCAGTGCTCCCCCACACAGCCAGCACTGTCAGTGCTCCCACCACACAGCCAGCACTGTCAGTGCTCCCCACCACACAGCCAGCACTGTCAGTGTTCCCCACGCCCCAGACCCAGCTCCTGATTGCCTGAGAGGCTGTCAGTCAGCGCCAGGAGATACTGATAGGCTGAGAGACTGTCAGTCAGCGGTTGGAGCTCCTGATTGGCTGAGAGACTGCCAGTCAGCGGCTGGAGCTCCTGATTGGCTGAGAGACTGTCAGTCAGCGGTTGGAACCCCTGATTGGCTGAGGGGCTTTCAGTCAGTTTTATTTTCTCATTAATTTAATAATTGATGCAACCGGATATTTCACCGCGATCTTGATCTGCTCCCTGAACCTGGACTGAGTCACCACATAAATAAATGTGCTCCCACCGCACAGCCAGCACTGTCAGTGCTCCCCACACAGCCAGCACTGTCAGTGCTCCCCCCACACAGCCAGCACTGCCAGTGCTCCCACCACATAGCCAGCTCTGCCCGTGCTCCCACCACACAGCCAGCACTGTCAGTGCTCCCCCACACAGCCAGCACTGTCAGTGCTCCACCCACACAGCCAGCACTGTCAGTGCTCCCCCCACACAGCCAGCACTGTCAGTGCTCACCCCACACAGCCAGCACTGTCAGTGCTCCCAACACACAGCCAGCACTGTCAGTGCTCCCAACACACAACCAGCACTGCCAGTGCTCCCACCACACAGCCAGCACTGTCAGTGCTCCCACCACACAGCCAGCACTGTCAGTGCTCCCATCACACAGCAAGCACTGCCAGTGCTCCACCCACACAGCCAGCACTGTCAGTGCTCCGAACACACAGCCAGCACTGTCAGTGCTCCCTCCACACAGCCAGCACTGTCAGTGCTCCCACCCACACAGCCAGCACTGTCAGTGCTCCCACCACACAGCCAGCACTGTCAGTGCTCCCACCACACAGCCAGCACTGTCTGCTCTCCCACACAGCCAGCACTGTCAGTGCTCCCACCCCACAGCCAGCACTGTCAGTGCTCACCCCACAGAGCCAGCACTGTGAGTGCTCCCCACACAGCCAGCACTGTCAGTGCTCCCCGCACACAGCCAGCACTGTCAGTGCTCCCCACACAGCCAGCACTGTCAGTTCTCCCACCACACAGCCAGCACTGTCAGTGCTCACCCCACACAGCCAGCACTGTCAGTGCTCCCAACACACAGCCAGCACTGTCAGTGCTCCCCCACACAGCCAGCACTGTCAGTGCTCCCCCACACAGCCAGCACTGTCAGTGCTCCCCCCACACAGCCAGCACTGTCAGTCCTCCCAGCACACAGCCAGCACTGTCAGTGCTCCCCCACACAGCCAGCACTGTCAGTGCTCCACCCACACAACCAGCACTGTCAGTGCTCACCCGCACATCCAGCACTGTCAGTGCTCCCCCACACAGCCAGCACTGTCAGTGCTCCCCCCACACAGCCATCACTGTCAGTGCTCCCCCACACAGCCTGTACTGTCAGTGCTCCCCCACACATCCAGCACTGTCTGTGCTCCCACCACACAGCCAGCACTGTCAGTGTTCCCCCCACACAGCCAGCAATGCCAGTGCTCCCACCACACCGCCAGCACAGTCAGTGCTCCCCCACACAGCCAGCACTGTCAGTGCTCCCCACACAGCCAGCTCTGTCAGTACTCCCCCCACACAGCCAGCACTGTCAGTGCTCCCCCCACACAGCCAGGACTGTCAGTGCTCACCCCACACAGCCAGCACTGTCAGTGCTCCCAACACACAGCCAGCACTGTCAGTGCTCCCCCCACACAGCCAGCACTGCCAGTGCTCCCACCACACAGCCAGCACTGCCAGTGCTCCCATCACACAGCAAGCACTGCCAGTGCTCCACCCACACAGCCAGCACTGTCAGTGCTCCGAACACACAGCCAGCACTGTCAGTGCTCCCTCCACACAGCCAGCACTGTCAGTGTTCCCACCCACACAGCCAGCACTGTCAGTGCTCCCACCACACAGCCAGCACTGTCAGTGCTCCCACCACACAGCCAGCACTGTCAGTGCTCTCCCACACAGCCAGCACTGTCAGTGCTCCCACCCCACAGCCAGCACTGTCAGTGCTCACCCCACACAGCCAGCACTGTGAGTGCTCCCCACACAGCCAGCACTGTCAGTCCTCCCCGCACACAGCCAGCACTGTCAGTGCTCCCCCCACAGCCAGCACTGTCAGTGCTCCCCCCACACAGCCAGCACTGTCAGTGCTCCCACCACACAGCCAGCACTGTCAGTGCTCACCCCACACAGCCAGCACTGTCAGTGCTCCCAACACACAGCCAGCACTGTCAGTGCCCCCCCCCCACACAGCCAGCACTGTCAGTGCTCCCCCACACAGGCAGCACTGTCAGTGCTCCCCCCACACAGCCAGCACTGTCAGTCCTCCGACCACACAGCCAGCACTGTCAGTGCTCCCCCACACAGCCAGCACTGTCAGTGCTCCCCACACAGCCAGCACTGTCAGTGCTCCCCCGCACAGCCAGCACTGTCAGTGCTCCCCCACAGCCAGCAATGTCAGTGCTCCCCCCACACAGCCAGCACTGTCAGTGCTCCACCACACAGCCTGCACTGTCAGTGCTCCCCCACACATCCAGCACTGTCAGTGCTCCCCCACGCAGCCAGCACTGTCAGAGTTCGCCCCACACAGCCAGCACTGTCAGTCCTCCCCCCACACAGCCAGCACTGTTAGTGCTCCCACCACACAGCCAGCACTGTCAGTGCTCCCCACACAGCCAGCACTATCAGTGCTCCCCCCACACAGCCAGCACTGCCAGTGCTCCCACCACACAGCCAGCACTGCCCGTGCTCCCACCACACAGCCAGCACTGTCAGTGCTCCCACCACACAGCCAGCACTGTCAGTGCTCCCCCTACACAGCCAGAACTGTCACTGCTCACCCCACACAGCCAGCACTGTCAGTGCTCCCCCCACACAGCCAGCACTGTCAGTGCTCACCCCACACAGCCAGCACTGTCAGTGCTCCCCCCACAGCCAGCACTGTCAGTGCTCCCCCACACAGCCAGCACTGTCAGTGCTCCCCCACACAGCCAGCACTGCCAGTGCTCCCCCCACACAGCCAGCACTGTCAGTGCTCCACCACAGAGCCAGCACTGTCAGAGTTCGCCCCACACAGCCAGCACTGTCAGTCCTCCCCCCACACAGCCAGCACTGCCAGTGCTCCCACACAGCCAGCACTGTTAGTGCTCCCACCACACAGCCAGCACTGTCAGTGCTCCCCACACAGCCAGCACTGTCAGTTCTCCCCCCACACAGCCAGCACTGCCAGTGCTCCCACCACACAGCCAGCACTGTCAGTGCTCCCCCCACACAGCCAGCACTGTCACTGCTCACCCCACACAGCCAGCACTGTCAGTGCTCCCCCCACACAGACAGCACTGTCAGTGCTCACCCCACACAGCCAGCACTGTCAGTGCTCCCCCACACAGCCAGCACTGTCAGTGCTCCCCACACAGCCAGCACTGTCAGTTCTCCCCCACACAGCCAGCACTGCCAGTGCTCCCACCACACAGCCAGCACTGTCAGTGCTCCCCCACACAGCCAGCACTGTCAGTGCTCACCCCACACAGCCAGCACTGTCAGTGCTCCCCCCATACAGACAGCACTGTCAGTGCTCACCCCACACAGCCAGCACTGTCAGTGCTCCCCCACACAGCCAGCACTGTCAGTGCTCACCCCACACAGCCAGCACTGTCAGTGCTCCCCCACACAGCCAGCACTGTCAGTGCTCCCCGCACACAGCCAGCACTGTCAGTGCTCCCCCCACAGCCAGCACTGTCAGTGCTCCCCCCACACAGCCAGCACTGTCAGTGCTCCCCCCACAGCCAGCACTGTCAGTGCTCCCCCCACACAGCCAGCACTGTCAGTGCTCCCACCACACAGCCAGCACTGTCAGTGCTCTCCCACACAGCCAGCACTGTCAGTGCTCACCCCACACAGCCAGCACTGTCAGTGCTCCCACCACACAGACAGCACTGTCAGTGCTCACCCCCACACAGCCAGCACTGTCAGTGCTCCCAACACACAGCCAGCACTGTCAGTGCTCCCCCACACAGCCAGCACTGTCAGTGCTCCCCCACACAGCCAGCACTGTCAGTGCTCCCCCACACAGCCAGCACTGTCAGTCCTCCCACCACACAGCCAGCACTGTCAGTGCTCCCCCACACAGCCAGCACTGTCAGTGCTCCAAACACACAACCAGCACTGTCAGTGCTCCCCCGCACATCCAGCACTGTCAGTGCTCCCCACACAGCCAGCACTGTCAGTGCTCCCCCCACACAGCCAGCACTGTCAGTGCTCCCCCCCCCACAGCCTGCACTGTCAGTGCTCCCCCACACATCCAGCACTGTCTGTGCTCCCACCACACAGCCAGCACTGCCAGTGTTCCCCCCACACAGCCAGCAATGCCAGTGCTCCCACCACACCGCCAGCACAGTCAGTGCTCCCCCCACACAGCCAGCACTGTCAGTGCTCCCCCACAGCCAGCAATGTCAGTGCTCCCCCCACACAGCCAGCACTGTCAGTGCTCCACCACACAGCCAGCACTGTCAGTGCTCCCCACACAGCCAGCACTGTCAGTGCTCCCCCCACACAGCCAGCACTGTCAGTGCTCCCACCACACAGCCAGCACTGTCAGTGCTCCCTCCACACAGCCAGCACTGTCAGTGCTCCCCCCACACAGCCAGCACTGTCAGTGCTCCCCCACAGAGCCAGCACTGTCAGTCCTCCACCCACACAGCTAGCACTGTCAGTGCTCCCACCACACAGCCAGCACTGTCAGTGCTCCCCCCACACAGCCAGCACTGTCAGTGCTCCCACCACACAGCCAGCACTGTCAGTGCTCCCGCCACACAGCCAGCACTGTCAGTGCTCCCCTCACAAAGCCAGCACTGTCAGTGCTCCCCCACACAGCCAGCACTGTCAGTGCTCCCCCACACAGCCAGCACTGTCAGTGCTCCCACCACACAACCAGCACTGTCAGTGCTCCCCCACACAGCCAGCACTGCCAGTGCTCTCCCTACACAGCCAGCACTGTCAGTGCTCCCCTCACACAGCTAGCACTGTCAGTGCTCCCCCACAGAGCCAGCACTGTCAGTCCTCCACCCACACAGCTAGCACTGTCAGTGCTCCCACCACACAGCCAGCCCTGTCAGTGCTCCACCACACAGCCAGCACTGTCAGTGCTCCCCCACACAGCCAGCACTGTCAGTGCTCGCCCCACACAGCCAGCACTGTCAGTGCTCCCCCACACAGCCAGCACTGTCAGTGCTCCCCTCACACAGACAGCACTGCCCGTGCTCCCCCACACAGCCAGCACTGTCAGTGCTCACCCCACACAGCCAGCACTGTCAGTGCTCCCCCACAGAGCCAGCACTGTCAGATTTCGCCCCACACAGCCAGCACTGTCAGTCCTCCCCCCACACAGCCAGCACTGTTAGTGATCCCACCACACAGCCAGCACTGTCAGTGCTCCCCACACAGCCAGCACTATCAGTGCTCCCCCCACACAGCCAGCACTGCCAGTGCTCCCACCACACAGCCAGCACTGCCAGTGCTCCCACCACACAGCCAGCACTGTCAGTGCTCCCACCACACAGCCAGCACTGTCAGTGCTCCCCCTACACAGCCAGCACTGTCAGTGCTCACCCCACACAGCCAGCACTGTCAGTGCTCCCCCCACACAGCCAGCACTGTCAGTACTCACCCCACACAGCCAGCAGTCAGTGCTCCCCCACACAGCCAGCACTGTCAGTGCTCCTCGCACACAGCCAGCACTGTCAGTGCTCCCCCCACAGCCAGCACTGTCAGTGCTCCCCCCACACAGCCAGCACTGTCAGTGCTCGCACCACACAGCCAGCACTGTCAGTGCTCCCCCACACAGCCAGCACTGTCAGTGCTCCCCCACACAGCCAGCCCTGTCAGTGCTCCCCCCACACAGCCAGCACTGTCAGTGCTCCCACCACACAACCAGCACTGTCAGTGCTCCCCCACACAACCTGCACTGTCAGTTCTCCCACCACACAGCCAGCACAGTCAGTGCTCCCCCACACAGCCAGCACTGTCAGTGTTCCCACCACACAGCCAGCACTGTCAGTGCTCCCCACACAGCCAGCACTGTCAGTGCTCCCCCCACAGCCAGCACTGTCAGTGCTCCCCCCACACAGCCAGCACTATCAGTGCTCCCACCACACAGCCAGCACTGTCAGTGCTCCCCCACACAGCCAGCACTGTCAGTGCTCCCCCACACAGCCAGCACTGTCAGTGCTCCCCCCACACAGCCAGCACTGTCAGTGCTCCCACCACACAGCCAGCACTGTCAGTGCTCCCCCACACAGCCTGCACTGTCAGTTCTCCCACCACACAGCCAGCACAGTCAGTGCTCCCCCACACAGCCAGCACTGACAGTGCTCCCCCACACAGCCAGCACTGTCAGTGCTCCCCCCACACAGCCAGCACTGTCAGTGCTCCCCCACACAGCCTGCACTGTCAGTTCTCCCACCACACAGCCAGCACAGTCAGTGCTCCCCCACACAGCCAGCACTGTCAGTGCTCCCCCACAGAGCCAGCACTGTCAGTGCTCCCCACACAGCCAGCACAGTCAGTGCTCCCCCACACAGCCAGCACTGTCAGTGCTCCCCCACAGAGCCAGCACTGTCAGTGTTCCCACCACACAGCCAGCACTGTCAGTGCTCCCCACACAGCCAGCACTGTGAGTGCTCCCCCACACAGCCACCACTGTCAGTGCTCCCACCACACAGCCAGCACTGTCAGTGCTCCCACCACACAGCCAGCACTGTCAGCGCTCCCCCACACAGCCAGCACTGTCAGTGCTACCACCACACAGCCAGCACTGTCAGTGCTCCCACCACACAGCCAGCACTGTCAGCGCTCCCCCACACAGCCAGCACTGTCAGTGCTCCCCCACACAGCCAGCACTGTCAGTGCTCCCACCACACAGCCAGCACTGTCAGTGTTCCCCACGCCCCAGACCCAGCTCCTGATTGGCTGAGAGGCTGTCAGTCAGCGCCAGGAGATACTGATAGGCTGAGAGACTGTCAGTCAGCGGTTGGAGCTCCTGATTGGCTGAGAGACTGCCAGTCGGCGGCTGGAGCCCCTGATTGGCTGAGAGACTGTCAGTCAGCGGTTGGAACTCCTGATTGGCTGAGGGGCTTTCAGTCAGTTTTATTTTCTCATTAATTTAATAATTGATGCAACCGGATATTTCACCGCGATCTTGATCTGCTCCCTGAACCTGGACTGAGTCACCACATAAATAAATGTGCTCCCACCACACAGCCAGCACTGTCAGTGCTCCCCACACAGCCAGCACTGTCAGTGCTCCCCCCACACAGCCAGCACTGTCAGTGCTCCCCCCACACAGCCAGCACTGTCAGTGCTCCCACCACACAGCCAGCACTGTCAGTGCTCCCACCACACAGCCAGCACTGTTAGTGCTCCCCCCACACAGCCAGCACTGTCAGTGCTCCCCCACACAGCCAGCCCTTCCAGTGATCCCCGCACACAGCCAGCACTGTCAGTGCTCCCCCCACACAGCCAGCACGGCCAGTGCTCCCACCACACAGCCAGCACTGCCCGTGCTCCCACCACACAGCCAGCACTGTCAGTGCTCCCACCACACAGCCAGCACTGTTAGTGCTCCCCCCACACAGCCAGCACTGTCAGTGCTCCCCCACACAGCCAGCCCTTCCAGTGATCCCCCCACACAGCCAGCACTGTCAGTGCTCCCCCCACACAGCCAGCACTGTCAGTGCTCACCCCAAACAGCCAGCACTGTCAGTGCTCCCAACACACAGCCAGCACTGTCAGTGCTCCCCCCACACAGCCAGCACAGCCAGTGCTCCCACCACACAGCCAGCACTGCCAGTGCTCCCATCACACAGCAAGCACTGCCAGTGCTCCACCCACGCAGCCAGCACTGTCAGTGCTCCGAACACACAGCCAGCACTGTCAGTGCTCCCACCACACAGCCAGCACTGTCAGTGCTCCCACCCCACAGCCAGCACTGTCAGTGCTCACCCCACACAGCCAGCACTGTGAGTGCTCCCCACACAGCCAGCAGTGTCAGTGCTCCCCGCACACAGCCAGCACTGTCAGTGCTCCCCCAACAGCCAGCACTGTCAGTGCTCCCCCGACACAGCCAGCACTGTCAGTGCTCCCACCACACAGCCAGCACTGTCAGTGCTCACCCCCACACAGCCAGCACTGTCAGTGCTCCCCCACACAGCCAGCACTGTCAGTGCTCCCCCACACAGCCAGCACTGTCAGTGCTCCCCCCACACAGCCAGCACTGTCAGTGCTCCCACCACACAACCAGCACTGTCAGTGCTCCCCCGCACAGCCAGCACTGTCAGTGCTCCCCCACACAGCCAGCACTGTCAGTGCTCCCCCCACACAGCCAGCACTGTCAGTGCTCCCCCACACAGCCTGCACTGTCAGTGCTCCCCCCACACAGCCAGCACTGTCAGTTCTCCCACCACACAGCCAGAACTGTCAGTGCTCCCCCCACACACCCAGCACTGTCAGTTCTCCCCCACACAGCCAGCACTGCCAGTGCTCCCACCACACAGCCAGCACTGTCGGTGCTCCCACCACACAGCCAGCACTGTCAGCGCTCCCCCACACAGCCAGCACTGTCAGTGCTCCCCCCACACAGCCAGCACTGCCAGTGCTCCCACCACACAGCCAGCGCTGTCAGTGCTCCCACCACACAGCCAGCACTGTCAGTGCTCCCACCACACAACCAGCACTGTCAGTGCTCACCACACAGCCAGCACTGTCAGTGCTCCCACCACACAGCCAGCACTGTCAGTGCTCCCACCACACAACCAGCACTGTCAGTGCCCCCCCACACAGCCAGCACTGTCAGTGCTCCCCCCATACAGCCAGCACTGTCAGTGCTCCCACCGCACAGCCAGCACTGTCAGTGCTCCCACCCCACACAGCCAGCACTGTCAGTGCTCCCACCCCACACAGCCAGCAGTGTCAGTGCTCCCACCCCACACAGCCAGCACTGACAGTGCTCCCCCACACAGCCAGCACTGTCAGTGCTCCCACCCCACACAGCCAGCAGTGTCAGTGCTCCCACCACACAACCTGCACTGTCAGTGCCCCCCCCACACAGCCAGCACTGTCAGTGCTCCCACCACACAACCAGCACTGTCGGTGCCCCCCCACACAGCCAGCACTGTCAGTGCTCCCCCATACAGCCAGCACTGTCAGTGCTCCCACCACACAGCCAGCACTGTCAGTGCTCCCACCCCACACAGCCAGCACTGTCAGTGCTCCCACCCCACACAGCCAGCAGTGTCAGTGCTCCCACCACACAACCTGCACTGTCAGTGCCCCCCCCCCACACAGCCAGCACTGTCAGTGCTCCCCCCATACAGCCAGCACTGTCAGTGCTCCCACCACACAGCCAGCACTGTCAGTGCTCCTCCACACAGCCAGCACTGTCAGTGCTCCCACCACACAGCCAGCACTGTCAGTGCTCCCACCGCACAGCCAGCACTGCCAGTGCTCCCACCACACAGCCAGCACTGTCAGTGCTCCCCACACAGCCAGCACTGTCAGTGTTCCCCACGCCCCAGACCCAGCTCCTGATTGGCTGAGAGGCTGTCAGTCAGCGGCTGGAGCTCCTGATTGGCTGAGAGACTGTCAGTCAGCGGTTGGAGCTCCTGATTGGCTGAGAGACTGCCAGTCGGCGGCTGGAGCTCCTGATTGGCTGAGAGGCTGTCAGTTAGCGGCTGGAGCTCCTGATTGGCTGAGAGGCTGTCAGTCAGCGGCTGGAGCTCCTGATTGGCTGAGAGGCTGTCAGTTAGCGGCTGGAGCTCCTGATTGGCTGAGAGACTGCCAGTCGGCGGCTGGAGCTCCTGATTGGCTGAGAGACTGCCAGTCGGCGGCTGGAGCTCCTGATTGGCTGAGAGACTGTCAGTCAGCGGCTGGAGCTCCTGATTGGCTGAGAGACTGTCAGTCAGCGGCTAGAGCTCCTGATTGGCTGAGAGGCTGTTACTCAGCGGCTGGAGCTCCTGATTGGCTGAGATGGTTTCAGTCAGCGGCTGGAGCTCCTGATTGGCTGAGAGGCTGTTAGTAGCAGCTGCAGCTCCTGATTGGCTGAGAGGCTGTTACTCAGCGGTTGGAGCTCCTGATTGGCTGAGAGGCTGTCAGTCAGCGGTTGGAGCTCCTGATTGGCTGAGAGGCTGTCAGTCAGCGGCTGGAGCTCCTGATTGGCTGAGAGGTTTTCAGTCCGTTTTATTTTCTCATTAATTTAATAATTGATGTGACCGGATATTTCACCGCGACCTTGATCTGCTCCCTGAACCTGGACTGAGTCACCACATAAATAAATGTGTTTGTGCAGCAATTTAAATCATGCAGCATAAATCCGACTTGTTGTAAATTATATTGAGGAAGGGTGATGTAAACTAATCCTCTCACATCCATATAGAAAAATGTAATAACAGACACGGTCCAGAGGAGGATGAACGTTCCGGAGATGCTGAAGAGTAAAATCATTGACTTCCTTCTGCTCTCCATCTCTGGGTCGCTGCGATTGTCTCCCTGGCTCTGGGCCCTCAGTGCCTTCCGGACCCGACTGCTGAGTAAAATGTGTCTGACTGTCAGAGCGTTGGTCAACAGGATTGAGCAGAACGGCACCAATGGGGTTACAACCTGATCAAACCAGAGATACCCACCCCATCCCGGGTCAGTGAGAACGCTGCTCTTTGTGACGCAGCCCCACTGGACATTGTCGATTACCCCCCCAGGTTCCAATGTAAAGTACCAGGGGATGTTTTTCACACAGAGCAGGAGGCCGCTTGTGGACAGAACCACAGCCGCAGTTTGCCCGGTGCAATATTTACTTTTCAGTTTCTGGCAGCGAATGGCCACAAATCGATCAAAGGAGAAAGTGAGGGTGAACCAGACAGAACAGTCCCTGGCTGCATAGAGCAGGACACCGTTAACACGGCACACAGGGGTGAGGTCCAGGAAACTCCAGGGGAAATAATAATAACTGATCATGTTCAGTATGGGACGAGTGATAATAAACAGCAGATCCGCCGTTGCCATGGCCACCAGGTAGCGAGTGGTGCAGGTAGAGAGGCCACACTTCCCCCGACACAGAATCGCAATTCCCAGTATATTAACTGCCAGAGAGAGAAAGGAGAGACGCGGGAAATTACTGGGTAATGAATCTCCCTGTCTGAACCAGGACACAATTGCAGCATCAATATAATGGACAGTGGGTGGGTGGGGGTGTGGGGAGAGGAGTGGGCACAGAGATTAACATTGCAGAGAGGGGAGTAGGAAATGTAACTCCAGTGTTAAAGGTGGGGAATGGGGGGGGAAAGTGTGAATTGCAGCCCTGTCAGTTTGATGGCAGTGGTAGGAAAATGTTTATAATTCAGAGACCTTTGGGAGAGGTTACATTTCTCATTTAGTCTGATTTACAGGATTCACTCAGGCCGGACAGGTTTCCCAAACCGGATACAAACATACCCGAGATTGTCATCCCAGCTCAATTATTGGACCACACCCCGGATTGGACCGTTCCCTGGACTGGATTTCTGATGGGGTTGGACCCCACTCCTGGTTTATTTGAATACTCCACGATCAATGGAAAAAATAAAACAAACGCAGGACCTTCCCACTTCATAACCATGGGAGGAATAGAAATACAGAATGTACAGTGCAAAAGGAGGCCATTCGGCCCATCGAGTCTGCACCGGCCCTTGGAAAGAGAAAACCAGTCCAGCCCACCCCATCCCCATAACCCAGTGACCCCATCTAAATTGTTTGGAAACTGAACACAATTTATCTTGGCCAATCCACCGAACCCGCACATCTTTGGACTGTGGGAGGAAACCGGAGCACCCGGAGGAAACCCACGCAGACAAGGGTGAGAAAGTGCAGACTCCCCACAGACAGTGACCCAAGCCGGGAATCGAACCTGGGACCCTGGAGCTGTGAATCAACTGTGCCAACCAGTGTGCTACCGTGCAGCCCAGCCTGTCCAGAATAGAGTCTGTCCAGCCTCCAGAACATCCCGAGGGATCATCCCTCCCAGGTTTAGTCATTCGTAAAGCACCCACTCCCGGGAATCCCCCATTGCCATGTCTGGAACATCCCAACATCACTGTTCCCAGGAATCCATCCTCTCACTGTTTGGAAAGAATCCCTGCCAAGCTTTTCTCAGGAGTATTCCCGCTCCGGCATTGGACATTCCCCAGGGTTCACTTGGCCGGAATAGACTCTCTCCAGATTAGGACTCATTGCATTCAACAAAAAAGTAGGAACATTCCAAAACAAGAGCGTTAACATGGAGGAGAAAGTTCCCAGAATAAAGTTGTTTAAATTAAAGTTACGTCCTGCGGGACCTAACATCCGAATTGGACGATGAGATGTTGCTCCTCCAGCTTGCGTTGGGCTTCACTGCATTCTGGCAGCAGGCCAAGGACAGACATGTGGGCCTGAGAGCAAGGTGCTGAGTTAACATGGCCACAATAGGAAGGCTGGGGCCATGCTGTGGGCTGAGTGAAGGTGTTCCACAAAGCAGTCTCCCAGTCTGCGTTTAGTCCCCCACAATGTCGAGGAGGCGGTATTGGCAGCAGCGAATACAGGAGAACAAACTGAAGGCACAGAAGTGAAACGCTGCTTCCCCAGAAAGGAGAGTTTGCTGCTGAGAACCGGGACACGGGAGGAGGTAAAGGGACAGTTGTTGCACCGTCTGTGATTGCAGGGGAAGGTGCTGGGGGAAGGGAAAGGGGTGTGGGGTGTGAGGGGGAAGTGGACAAGGGGGAGGGAGCGGTACCTGAGGAATGCAGACATTGAGGGGGGTGGTTGGAGAGAGGTGAAGATGTGTTTGGTGGTGACATCATGCTGGAGTTGGCAGAAATGGAGGAGGATTTCCCATTCAATGGGGAGGCTGATGGTGTGGAAAGTGAGGAGAGGAACCCTATCATGTTTCCGGGAGGGAGGGGGATGTGTGAGGACAGAGGTGTGAGAAATGAATTGAACACGATTGAGAGCCCTGTTAACAAAGGAAGGTGGTGGGGACGGCCCGGTTAAGGAAAAGACAGACATGCCAGGGGGGCTATTTTCGAAGACGCCAGCATCAGATCAGAGGCGATGGAGGCGGAGAAAGTGGGAGAATGAGATGCAGTCTTTACAGGAAGCAGGGAATGAGGGTCTGAACACAGCCCTCGTGTTGGGGAACGGAGGTGCAGAGGGATTGGACGTCCATTGTGAAGATTAGGCGGTTAGGGCCAGGGAAATGGACCTTGTTTATATGACATACGACACCAGAGGAATCAGGAACCATAACATCCCCACAGTGCAGAAGGAGGCCATTCGGCCCATTAAGTCTGTACCAAACCTCTGAAAGAGTACCTCAACCAAGCTCACTCCCCCGCCTATCTCATTAACCCCTTAATCTAGCCTACACATCTTTTTGGACACTACGGAGTAATTTAGCATGGCCAATCCACCTAACCTGCACATCTTTGGGTTATGGGAGGTAACCGGACACCCGGAGGAAACCCACACAGACAGGGAGAGAAAGTGCAGTCTCCACACAGACAGTCACCCAAGGTGGGAATTGATCCGGGGACCCTGCTGCTGTGAGGCAGCAGTGCAAACCACTGTGTAACTGTGCCACCACTGTCTTTGGGAAGGGCAGAACAGGGTAAAGCGGATGGAATCAAGATGGGAAGAAATGATCTTGGTGGGGCTGGAACAGGCCGAAATAATGGGTGCACTGGGACTTTCCTGTTTGTGGATTTTGGGAAGGAGGTAGAAGCGGGAGGTTGATGCAGGATGTGTGGGGATGTGGGACTATGCTGTCCGAGGCTGAGGACAGAAGATATCCAGAGTCAACGAGGTCAGTGAAAGCCCTGGAAACAATATCATGATGTTTGGTGGTGTGCTGCTGGTCCAGGGGGAGGTACCAGGATGGGCCTGAGAGCTGACGGTCAGCCTCTGTGAGGAAGAGGTCAGGACACAAGACAATAATGACACCGCCCTTGTGAGCAGCTTAGATCACCAGGCCAGGGTTGGATATCAGAGAGAGGATTGGGGCAAGTTTAGAGTGAGTCAGGATAGAGTTGGTGAGAGGCACAGGGAAATTGAGACGGTCGATGTCGCACTGACAGACCTCAATGAAAAGATCAAGAGCTGATAGGAGGCCAGAGGGCGGGGTCCAGGTAGAGGGAGATTACTGGAGGCGGATGGATTTCACAACAAATATTCATAAAATAGACAGAAACAGCAGAGACAATATTATCTATTCACTGATCAACATCAGAATAATTACCAAAGAATTGAGAAGCAGAAGTAGGTCTCTGTTATTCTTGAATTTAGAACAGAATATAATCACATCTTCCAGTCACAATGTCAACAGTTGGAAGCATTGAATTAGAAGTCTGAGTTAAAAGAAATCCAGTAACACAGAGTATACTAAATAGTCGGCACATATTCCAAAGTCAACATTATTCCTGACACATTTCATCCAATTATTTCAATAACTACCAGAAATAATAGATCTGAGTAGTATGATGGATGTTAAACAATTTGATTTTTCTAAAGGCCGTCAGTAAGATCCGACATAACAGACTGATGGGTAATCTCAGAGCCAGTGGAGTTAGGGGACACAGCAGCAGGATGGACACATGCTGGCGACACACAGAGAAAACAGGGAGAGGAGTTAAAGGGATTTAGGCTGATTGGTGGAAGGTGGGAAGTGGTGTTCCACAAGGATCAGCACTGGGATCACTCTCCTTCACCATTCCCATCAACAGTATGGGATCGGGAAGCAGAATGATAATTACACAATTTACAGACAGAATCAAATTGGGAGTGATAGTGAATACAGAGGCAGAATACAACTAATTACAGGCACACATTTATCATTAATTATGAATTTGCAAAGTGGGTATTTAGATGGGACATTAATGTCCCGACAGATCAGTGTCCGCTGCTGCATTTTGATCAGAACAATAAGTCCCCCAATCACTCCTTGGAAAACAAGTGTGTGAATGGACTGGAGGGGTTTCTGGCTTCAGGTGAATAGATTCACAAATCGTGTGAAGCAGAAAGACAGTTTAAAAACACCCATAAAAATTGATCAAACATGTGAGTTCATTTCAGGATGAATAGGAATGAGAAAATATCACAAAACCTAGTGGAATACTGCACTGTTGTGGGTTTTATGAAACATTAGAGTGTGGGTGATATCTGTTCCTGTTAGAGTAGATCAATAGAAAACAGAGATAGAGACATTGCACTTCATACAATAAATATCAAACATCTTCAAAACACAGCCAAACTCTTCCTGTTTTCAACCTATTCCAAAGTTAAAACACACAGAGAGAACTCCACAGAATGGAGCGACCCCTCACCAATAAAATACATCATTTCAAAATAGAACCAACTAATTTCAGTCCAGTTACTGACCCACACACAATGCAATTCTACACGGACAGATAGTCCCAGTAATAGAGAGATAATTGGATCAGATATCCCACTCTGGTGAGAGACCCACAGTCAGTACAATTCTACACTGACAGACATTTCCAGTAATCCTTCTTCACTGCTGTCAGATATTCCACACTGGTGTGGGACCCACAGTCAGTACAATTCTACACTGACAGATACTTCCAGTAATCCTTGTTCACCGCTGTCAGATATTCCACTCTGATAGTGACCCACACTCAGTACAATTCTACACTGACAGATACTTCCAGTAATCCTTGTTCACCGCTGTCAGATATTCCACTCTGATAGTGACCCACAGTCAGTACAATTCTACACTGACAGACACTTCCAGTAATCCTTGTTCACCGCCGTCAGATATTCCACTCTGATAGTGACCCACAGTCAGTACAATTCCACACTGACAGATACCCACACTCAGTGTGATTTAATTCTTTCTCCTCCTAAACCTCCGTTCAGAGAGATTGCCTTCACTGAGATCCAATCTAACATTATACAAAATTCCACTCAATATAATAACTTCCCAGGTCAGAGATCCAGTGAGTTACAAACAGAGGTTTATTGTGAGTTGATGAAAGGGATTCAAACCATTGACATGCTTGAATACATTTGACAATTATATCGTTGACCAGGTGTCTATTTCACAGTGAGCACGAGATCAGGATCAGATATTTTCAGTCCCAGTTTAAAATCAGAGAGCCGCTCACACACAGATTAACACAACTTCAATGGTGACAGTCACTTACCAGGAACACCAACAATAGCCAGGATTGGGTAGAATACTTTCTCAACCATATCAATTGGACGATGCATTTTCAGTGTGAAGTGATGTGTCCCTTCCTGCGATTGGCAATCTCTCTGTCTAAAACTCTGAGGTTATATATTCTCCAAGCTTTTAATTAATACACTGTGGAACCACACAAGGGAAATTGAGGTTGTGACATCGTTTAACTTATTTTTCAAGATGTGAACAAACAGATTACGATATTGTGTTCAGTGAAAGAAAATATTATTTTTCTGAGTGAGTGACCTCTTTGCAAACACCGGACGGTGTTGATCACATTGTTCAACTAACATTAACAGAAAGGATGCTGTCCACTCAGACAACATCAGTCCCATCTCTACATCTCAGATTGTTTCAGTGATATCCCTCACTCCACTGTGACCATTCAGTGATTCAGTTCCAATTGTCAGTGTGTTTCTCTGGGTGGGTCCACTGCACTTTGGGGTGTAGCTGCCTCTGTAACTGTGACCATTCAGTGATTCAGTTCCAATTGTCAGTGTGTTTCTCTGGGTGGTTCCAATGCACTCTGGGTTGTAGCTGTCTCTCTAACTGTGACCATTCAGAGATTCAGTTCCAATTGTCAGTGTGTTTCTCTGGGTGGTTCCACTGCTCTCTGGGATGTAGCTGCCTCTGTAACTGTGACCATTCAGTGATTCAGTTCCAATTTTCAGTCCGTTTCTCTGGGTGGTTCCACTGCACTCTGGGGTGTAGTTGTCTCTGTGACGGTGACCATTCAGTGATTCCGTTCCAATTGTCAGTGTGTTTCTCTGGGTGGTTACACTGCACTCTAGGGTGTAGCTGCCTCTGTAACTGTGACCATTCAGTGATTCAGTTCCAATTGTCAGTGTGTTTCTCTGGGTGGGTCCACTGCACTCTCGGCTGTAGCTGCCTCTGTAACTGTGACCATTCAGTGATTCAGTTCCAATTGTCAGTGTGTTTCTCTGGGTGGGCCCACTGCACTCTGGGATGTAGCTGCCTCTGTAACTGGGACCACTCAGTGATTCAGTTCCAATTGTCAGTGTGTTTCTCTGGGTGGGTCCACTGCACTCTGGGGCGTAGCTGTCTCTATAACTGTGACCATTCAATGATTGAGTTCCAATTGTCAGTGTGTTTCTCTGGGTGGTTCCACTGCACTCTGGGGTGTAGCTGTCTCTGTAACTGTGACCATTCCTTTATTTTATTTCAGTAGTTTCTGTTTGAGCATAAGTAGAACATTTCAATGTCTCCAAAATCTGGAACTATTTAAAGCGCAAAGTATGTGATCCCAAATCTAAATCTGATTCAGCCCCTCAAACTAAGAAAATATTTAGCATCATTGGAACCTCAGAAAACTCAGAGGCTGCAGCAGCAACAAACTCATCACCTCAGAGAGCAGCATTAAAACATAGTCAGCAGTGAAAACTAGTACCCCGTCTCTAACTGACACCGGCCTCCATCTGATACACCCTTCAACTGGGAGAGAGGCGGGGTGAGATGTGGAGGAAGAGAGAACTGGTGTGTGAGATGTGCTGATAGAAGACAGGGTGAGAGAGAAAGAGGGTGTGAGGAGAGATATTAGGAGAGAAAGAGGGTGGAGAAATAAAGGATAAAACGGGAGAAAGAGGTGGATTGTCTGAGAGAAAGGGAAGCAGAGAGTGGAGAGGGTGAGTGGCTGACGGAGGCAGTTTGGGTGAGAAGGATGGTGTATTAAATACTCACATAATCTTAGACATAAGTACAGGAGAGAGCGACTGAGTGACTGAGGGAGCGGGAGAGGGAACGATAGTGAGGGAAAGTGTGAGAGAGGGAAAGAGAGTGAGAGAAAGTGTGACAGAGGGAAAGAGTGTGAGAGAAAGTGTGAGAGAGGGAAAGAGTGTGAGAGAAAGTGTGATAGAGGGAAAGAGTATGAGCGAAAGTGTGAGAGAGGGAAAGAGTGTGAGAGAAAGTGTGAGAGAGGGAAAGAGAGTGAGAGAAAGTGTGATAGAGGGAAAGAGTGTGAGAGAAAGTGTGAGAGAGGGAAAGAGTGTGAGAGAAAGTGTGATAGAGGGAAAGAGTGTGAGAGAAAGTGTGAGAGAGGGAAAGAGTGTGAGAGAAAGTGTGAGAGAGGGAAAGTGTGAGAGAAAGTGTGAGAGACGGAAAGTGTGAGAGAGGGAAAGAGTATGAGAGAAAGTGTGAGAGGGGAAAGAGTTTAAGACAAAGTGTGAGAGAGTGAAATAGAGTCAGAGACATTGTGAGAGCGGGAAAGAGAGTGAGAAAAAGTGTGAGAGAGGGAAAGAATGTGAGAGAACGTGTGAGAGAGAGAAAGAGTGTGAGAGAAATTGTGAGAGAGGGAAAGAGAGTGAGAGAAATTGTGAGAGAGGGAATGAGAGTGAGAAAAAGTGTGAGAGAGGGAAAGTGTGAGAGAGGGAAAGATTGTGAGAGAAATTGTGAGAGAGAGAAAGAGAGTGAGAGAAATTGTGAGAGAGGGAAAGAGAGTGAGAAAAACTGTGAGAGAGGGAAAGAGAGTGAGAGAAAGTGTGAGAGAGGGAAAGTGTGTGAGAGAAAGTGTGAGAGAGGGATAGAGAGTGAGAGAAAGTGTGAGAGAGGGAAAGAGTGTTAGAGAAATTGTGAGAGAGGGATAGAGAGTGAGAGAAAGTGTGAGAGAGGGACAAAGTGTGAGAGAGAGAAAGAGTGTGAGAGAAAGTGTCATTGAGGGAGTTTTGTGAGAGGGAGGGAGGCATGGAGGGAGAGAGATATAGGGATGGAGAGAGAGCGGGACAGAGTGTGAAAGTGTCTAACGGATATGTGAGAGAGGGAGGGAGGGAGGCATGATGCAGAGAGAGAGAGGGGGGGGGAGAGTGATAGAGAGGGACATAATGTGAGAGAGGGGTAAGTGTGAGACAAGGGAAATCTGCTAGAGAGAGTGGGAGAGTGGGAGTGAGTATCTATGAAGAAGAAAGTATGTGAGAGGCAGGAATTTGAGAGAGGGAGTGTGAGAGATGGAGGGATTGTGAGAGATGGAGGGTGAGAGAGGGAGAGAGTGTGAGGAAGGGAGAGTGAGTGAGACAGGTAGATTGTGTTAGACAGGGAGAGAGTGTGAGAGAGGGAGAGAGTCTGACAGGAGACAAAGTGGGAGACAGTGGGAGATAGGGAGGGTGACTGAGGTAGGGAATGTGTCAGAGGGAGAGAAAGTGAGGGGGAGAGTGTGAGAGAGGGTGAGAGTGCTCGAGAGGGAGGGAGTACAAAAGAGAGAATGCGAAAGGGGAGAGGGGGAGAGAGTGTGAGAGAGGGAGAAAGTGTGAGAGAGGGAGGGTGAGAGAGGGAGGGTGAGAGAGTGAGAGAGTGTGAGAGAGTGAGGCACTGCGAGAGAGGGAGGGAGTGTGAGAGGGGGACAGAATGTGATAGAGGGAGAGAGTGTCAGAGAGGGAGACAGTTTGAGAGAGGGAGAGAGTGTCAGAGAGGGAGACAGTGTGGGAGAGGGAGAGAGTGTGAGAGAGGGAGAGAGGGAGAGAGTGTGAGAGAGGGAGAGAGTGTGAGAGAGGGAGAAAGTGTGGAAGAGGGAGAGAGTGGGAGAGAGGGAGAGAGTGTGAGGGAGGGAGAGAGTGTGAGAGAGGGAGAGAGTGAGACACTGTGAGAGAGGGAGGGAGTGTGAGAGGGGGACAGAATGTGATAGAGGGAGAAAGTGTCAGAGAGGGAGACAGTGTGAGAGAGGGAGAGACTGTGAGAGAGGGAGACAGTGTGGGAGAGGGAGAGTGTGTGAGAGAGGGAGAGAGTGTGAGAGTGGGAGGCAGTGTGGGAGAGGGAGAGAGTGTGAGGGATTGTTGAGAGGGAGAGAGTGTGAGCGAGGGAGAGAGTGTGAGAGAGGGAGACAGTGTGGGAGAGGGAGAGAGTGTGAGAGAGGGAGAGACTGTGAGAGTGGTAGGTAGTGTGGGAGAGGGAGAGATTGTGCGAGGGGGACAGAGTGTGAGAGAGGGAGACAGTGTGGGAGAGGGAGAGAGTGTCAGAGAGGGAGAGACTGAGAGTGGGAGGTAGTGTGGGGGAGGGAGAGAGTGTGAGAGGGGGACAGTGTGAGAGAGGGAGACAGTGTGGGAGAGGGAGAGAGTGTCAGAGAGGGAGACAGTGTGAGAGTGTGTGGCAGTGTGGGAGAGGGAGAGAGTGTGAGAGTGGGTGACAGTGTGGGAGAGGGAGAGAGTGTGACAGAGGGTGACAGTGTGGGAGAGGGAGAGACTGTGAGAGAGGGAGAGAGTGTGAGAGTGGGTGACAGTGTGGGAGAGGGATAGAGTGTGAGAGTGGGTGACTGTGTGGGAGAGGGAGAGAGTGTGAGAGTGGGTGACTGTGTGGGAGAGGGCGAGAGTGTGAGAGAGGGACAGAGTGTGAGAGAGGGAGACTGTGTGGGAGAGGGAGACAGTGTCAGAGAGGGAGACAGTGTGAGAGAGGGAGAGAGTGTGAGAGAGGGAGACAGTCTGGGAGAGAGAGAGATTGTGAGAGAGGGAGACAGTGTGAGAGTGGGAGGCAGTGTGGGAGAGGGAGAGAGTGTGAGAGTGGGAGGCAGTGTGGGAGAGGGAGAGAGTGT
This sequence comes from Scyliorhinus torazame, assembly GCF_047496885.1. NCBI lineage: Eukaryota > Metazoa > Chordata > Chondrichthyes > Carcharhiniformes > Scyliorhinidae > Scyliorhinus > Scyliorhinus torazame. The sequence continues at coordinate 59,299,435 of NC_092711.1, forward strand.
GAGAGTGGGTGACAGTGTGGGGGAGGGAGAGATTGTGAGAGTGGGTGACAGTGTGGGAGAGGAAGACAGTGTGAGAGTGGGTGACAGTGTGAGAGTGGGTGACAGTGTGGGAGAGGGAGAGAGTGTGAGAGTGGTTGACAGTGTGGGAGAGGGAGAGAGTGTGAGAGAGGGAGACAGTGTGAGAGTGGGAGAGAGTGTGAGAGTGGGTGACAGTGTGGGAGAGGGAGAGAGTGTGAGAGTGGGAGGCAGTGTGGGAGAGGGAGAGAGTGTGAGAGTGGGAGACAGTGTGGGAGAGGGAGAGAGTGTGAGAGTGGGTGACAGTGTGGGAGAGGGAGAGAGTGTGAGAGAGGGAGACAGTGTGAGAGTGGGTGACAGTGTGGGAGAGGGACAGAGTGTGAGAGTGGGTGACAGTGTGGGAGAGGGAGACAGTGTGAGAGGGGGTGACAGTGTGGGAGAGGGAGAGAGTGTGAGAGAGGGAGACAGTGTGAGAGAGGGAGACAGTGTGAGAGAGGGAGAGAGTGTGAGAGAGGGAGACAGTATGACAGTGGGAGACAGTGTGAGAGTGGGTGACAGTGTGGGAGAGGGAGAGAGTGTGAGAGAGGGAGAGAGTGAGACACTGTGAGAGAGGAAGGGAGTGTGTGAGAGAGAGAGAGAGAGTGAGAGAGGGAGACAGTTTGGGAGAGGGAGAGGGAGAGAGTGGGAGGCAGTGTGGGAGAGGGAGAGAGTGTGAGAGTGGGAGGCAGTGTGGGAGAGGGAGAGAGTGTGAGAGTGGGAGGCAGTGTGGGAGAGGGAGAGAGTGTGAGAGTGGGAGGCAGTGTGGGAGAGGAAGACAGTGTGAGAGTGGGTGACAGTGTGGGAGAGGGAGACAGTGTGAGAGTGGGTGACAGTGTGGGAGAGGGAGACAGTGTGGGAGAGGGAGACAGTGTGAGAGAAGGAGACAGTGTGAGAGAGGGAGAGAGTGTGAGAGAGGGAGAGAGTGTGAGAGAGGGAGAGAGTGTGAGAGAGGGAGAGAGTGTGAGAGAGGGAGAGAGTGTGAGAGAGGGAGAGAGTGTGAGAGAGGGAGACAGTGTGAGAGTGGGTGACAGTGTGGGAGAGGGAGAGAGTGTGAGAGAGGGAGAGTGTGAGAGAGGGAGACAGTGTGAGAGTGGGTGACAGTGTGGGAGAGGGAGAGAGTGTGAGAGAGGGAGAGAGTGAGACACTGTGAGAGAGGAAGGGAGTGTGTGTGAGAGAGAGAGAGAGTGAGAGAGTGAGAGAGGGAGAGAGTGTGAGACTGGGTGACAGTGTGAGAGAGGGAGGCAGTGTGGGAGAGGGAGACAGTGTGAGAGAGGGAGACAGTGTGAGAGTGGGAGACAGTGTGAGAGAGGGAGACAGTGTGAGAGTGGGAGACAGTGTGGGAGAGGGAGAGAGTGTGAGAGTGGGAGGCAGCGTGGGAGAGGGAGAGAGTGGGAGAGAGGGAGAGAGTGTGAGAGTGGGTGACAGTGTGGGAGAGGGAGAGAGTGTGAGAGTGGGAGGCAGCGTGGGAGAGGGAGAGAGTGTGAGAGTGGGAGGCAGTGTGGGAAAGGGAGAGAGTGTGAGAGTGGGTGACAGTGTGGGAGAGGGAGAGAGTGTGAGAGAGGGAGAGAGTGAGACACTGTGAGAGAGGAAGGGAGTGTGTGAGAGAGAGAGAGAGAGAGTGAGAGAGGGAGACAGTGTGGGAGAGGGAGAGAGTGTGAGAGAGTGTGAGAGAGGGAGGGAGTGTGGGAGAGGGAGAGAGTGTGAGAGAGGGAGAGAGTGTGAGCGAGGGAGGGAGTGTGAGAGAGGGAGAGACTGTGAGAGTGGGTGACAGTGTGGGAGAGGGAGAGAGTGTGAGAGTGGGAGGGATTGTTGAGAGGGAGAGAGTGTTAGAGAGGGAGAGAGTGTGAGAGTGGGAGACAGTGTGGGAGAGGGAGAGAGTGTGAGAGAGGGAGGGATTGTTGAGAGGGAGAGAGTGTGAGCGAGGGAGAGAGTGTGAGAGTGGGTGACAGTGTGGGAGAGGAGAGAGTGTGAGAGAGGGAGACAGTGTGAGAGAGGAAGAGAGTGTGAGAGAAGGCGACAGTGTGAGAGAGGGAGACAGTGTGGGAGAGGGAGAGAGTGTGAGAGTGGGTGACAGTGTGGGAGAGAGAGAGAGTGTGAGCGTGGGAGGGATTGTTGAGAGGGAGAGAGTGTGAGCGAGGGAGTGAGTGTGAGAGAGGGATAGTGTGAGAGATTGAGGGTGAGGGAGGGCGAGAGTGCAAGGGAGAGCTGGAGTGTGAGGGAGTGCTCTTGGAGATACAAAGAACAAAGAACAAAGAAATGTACAGCACAGGAACAGGCCCTTCGGCCCTCCAAGCCCGTGCCGACCATGTTGCCCGACTAAACTACAATCTTCTACACTTACGGGGTACGTATCCCTCTATTCCCATCCTATTCATGTATTTGTCAAGATGCCCCTTACATGTCACTATCGTAAAGATATGTGGAACTGGGTATCAGGGGGAAACACAATCCGGATTAATACATTTGCTGAGGAAACAAACTTGTTCCTAAATTATAAAATCAGATCCTGGATGAAGTAAATGTCCTCCATGCAGTATTGCACCATTTAAGTTGTGAATAACTGACAGAGTGTGATAGGTCAGTTATTGTGCAGAGCTGGAATAGAACTTGTCTTTCCCCAGTCAGAGGCCAGAAAGCAAACACGTGGCACAGCCGCTTTTAAAAATAATTGTAAGCAACCTGAAAAAAGATAGACCTCCCTCTCATTATTAAATGTGCGTCTGCTTTTATTGGGAGCAACACAGATGTTTTCAATATTAAAGCACAGGCAGCGCCCAGGGTCAGACAGATTGGAACTTACAATGAAGTTGATGCTGTGAAGTAAGCAGTGAGCTAAAGCGGGCGCTGGGTTCACACATGGACACAGTGAATAGAAAGGATTACAGTGATAATACTCGCGGTGCGGGGGAACTTGGAGAGAACCTGCAGGTGTCGGTCCCATCATCTCACAGCCAGACCACATCCAAAGCCTTTAAAATGCGTGAAGTGCCGAAGGAGGACATTCATTCCTGGGGCTGGTTTAGCACACTGGGATAAATCGCTGGCATTTAAAGCAGACAAAGGCAGGCCAGCAGCACGGTTCAATTCCTGTACCAGCCTCCCCGAACAGGCGCCGGAATGTGGCGACTAGGGGCTTTTCGCTGTAACTTCATTTGAAGCCTACTTGTGACAATAAGCGATTTTCATTTCATTTCATTCCGTTTCATTTCATTCCGTTTGACCTCAGCGGCTCTGTAGATGAGCAGATGATTCAATCCCACTGCACCGCTCTTTCCCTGGAGACGTACATTTGATTTCTGTCACTCCTACCATTCCCTGTGAAACCATTGTTGTATCTGCCGGCACCAGTGTCCCAGGCCGTGCAGGCCAGATCAGAACCACTCGCTGTGTGGATCGTTTAGAAGCAGTTTTCCCTTCGGGATGATTGGATTGGCTGGGGCTGGGTTATTGGGAATAAAAGACGATGATGTGAGATTCGTTCCACACATTTAAGATGATAACGTTTTGGATAATCTGGATGTAAATGAACTGTTTCCATGAACAATATAAATATCTGTGGGAAAGATGTAACTGAAATATATGATCATGCAGCTACATTCATCAGGAGTAATGCAGAGCCGGAACTGATAACAAATGGCAACATGGGGAGACTACACGGTCCCTCACACCTCCTCCACCATTCAATTTAATCACTGCTCAGCTTCTGCCTCAATGTCATTTCCCGCTTGTTCCTCACATCCTTTCATTACCTCATTTTCTGTAAGAATAATGGAGGCTGACACCCAAAGCCATATTTCAAACCGAGTTGGACATTTACGGCCGTAAGACCATAAGACAAAGGAGCTGAACTTGGTCACTAGGCCGAGCGAGCCTGATCCGCCAGTCAATCATGGCTGATATGTTTCTCATCCTCATTCTCCTACCTTCTCACCTTCTCCCCATAACCCCTGATCTCCTCATTAACCAAGAACCTATCTATCTCTGTCTTAAAGACACTCAGTGATTTGGCCTCCACAGCCTCTGTGACAGAGAGTTCCACAGATTCACCACCCTCGGGCTGAATAAATTCCTCCACATCTCTGTTTTAAAGGATCGTGCCTTTAGTCTGAGACAGTGTCCTCTGCTTCTAGTTTTTCATACAAGTGGAAACATCCTCTCCACATCCACTCTGTCCAGGCCTCACAGTATCCTGGAAGTTTCAATAAGATACCCCTCATCCTTCTTAACTCTAACGAGTACAGATACAGAGTCCTCAACCATTCCTCATACGACAAGCTCTTCATTCCTGGATCGTTCCAGTGAACCTCCTCTGGACCCTTTCCAAGGGAAGCATGTCCTTCTTCAGATACGGGGCCCAGAACTGCTCACAATACTCCAAATGGGGCCTGACCAGAGACTTATACAGCCTCAGAAATACATCCCTGCTCTTGTACTCGCGCCCTCTCGACGTGAATGCTAACATTGCAATTGCCTTCCTAACTGCCGACTGAACCTGCCCGTTAACCTTAAGAGAATCGTGAACAAGGCCTCCCAAGTCCCTTTGTGCTTCTCATTTCCGAAGCATGTCCACTTTTAGAGAATAGTCAATTCCTCCATTCCTCCTTCCAAAGCGCATTACCTCACACTTTTCCACATTGTATTCCATCTTCCACTTGTTTGCACAATCCCCCAGCCTCTGAGTCCTTCTGCAGCCCCCCCCTCCCTCCCCCCACCGCTTCCTCAATACTACCTGTCCCTCTACAGATCTTTGTGTCATCTGCAAACTCAGCAACAGTGCCTTCAGTTCCTTCTTCCAGATCATTAATGTATATTGTGGAAAGTTGTGGTCCCAGCACAGACCCCTGAGGCACACGACGAGACACCGGCTGCCATCCTGAAAAAGACCCCTTTATCCCCACTCTCTGCCTTCTGCCAGTCAGCCAATTCTTTTTCCATCCCAGGATCTTGCCCTGAACACCATGGGCTCTTAACCAATTGAACAGACTGGAATGCGGCACTATGTCAAAGGCCCTCTGGAAATCTACATAAATCGCATCCACTGGTTCTCCCTTGTCTAACTTCCTTGTCACTTCCTCAAAGAACTCTAACAGATTTGTCAGACATGACCTCCCCTTGACGAATCTGTGCTGACTCAGTCCTATTTTATCCTGCACTTCCAAGTACTCCGCAATCTCATCTTTAATAATGGATCTAAAATCTTACCAATGACCGAAGTCAGGCTAACCGGCCGATAATTTCCCGTCTTCTGCCTCCCTCCCTTCTTAACCAGCGGTACTACATTAGCCACTTTCCAGTCCTCTGGGACCCTTTCTGCCTCCAGTGATTCCTGAAAGATTCCCACCACTCCCTCCACAATCTCCTCAGCTATCTCTTTTAGAACCCTGGGATGTAGTCCATCCGTCCAGGTCATTCATCCACCTTCACACCTTTCAGTTTCCGCAGAACCTTCTCCTTAGTGATGGCCACGGCCCTCCCCTCTGCCCTCTGGCTCTCCTGGAGCTCTGGCATCCCACCGTGAAGACTGATGCAAAGTAACTATACAGTTCGTCTGCCATTTCTTTGTCACCTATTGTTACTTCTCCAGTCACATTTTCCAGTGGTCCAATGTCTTTTTTTGTCTCTCTCTTACCTTTTATATATTGAAAAGACCATCTCCCTATCTTCTTTTACATTATTAGCTAGCTTGTCCTCAAATTTCATCTGCTCCTCCTTTATTGCTGTTTCAGTTTTCCTCTGCTCACTATTAAAGGCTTCCCAATCTTCCGGCATCCCACTATTCCGCGCCACATTGTATGTTTTTTATTTTGATTTACTGCTCTCCTTGACTTCCCACGTGAGCCATGGACTCCTTGTCCTCCCCTTGGCATGTTTCCTCCTCCTTGGGATGAAATTATGTTGTTCCTCGCGAATAACCCCCCAAAACTGCTGCCATTGCTGTCCCACTGTCCTCCCTGCTCGTCTCCTTTTCCAATCAACTCTGGCCAGCTCCTCCCATGCCTTTGTAGTTACCCCTATTTAATTGTAATACTGTTACATCTGACTCCAGCTTCTCCCTCTCAAACTGCAGGGTAAATTCTATCATATTGTGGTCACTGCTCCCTTCGGGTTCCTTCACCTTATGTTCACTAATCAAGTCTGCTTCATTACACATCACCAAATCCAGAATTGCCTGTTCCCCAGTCGGCTCTGTCACAGACTGCTCCAAAAAAACATCTCATTCCACAAATTCCATTTCTTGGGATCCACGATCAACCTGATTTTCCTGCATGTTGAAGTCCCCCATGATTATTGTAATATTTCCTTTTTTACATGCCTTTTCTATCTCCTGATTTATTTTTTGCTCCACCTCTCGATTACTGCTCCGAGTCCTGCAAATAAGTCCGATCAGAGTCTTTTTATCGATTCGATTCCTCAACTCTGTCCATAGGGAATCTCTGCCTTCTGGTCCTATATCGCTCCTTGCGATCGATTTAACTTCATTCCTTCCTCACAATGGAGCCCCGCCTCCTTTGCCCATCTGCCTGTCCTTTCGATAGAACACTTGCACATTTTGATCCCAGCCCTGATCACCTTGCAGCCACGTCTCTGTGATTCCAACAACATCGTACCAGCCAATATCAATGTGCGCAACATGCAAATTTACCTTGTTCCGTACACTGCACACATTTAGGTCCACCACCCTCAATGCTGCATTGAGCACCTCCCTTCTCACCCTCGGCACCTTTTTTGCTCTGCCTGAGGGTGATGTTGTTCAGGTATTTGTGTTCTCCGTTTCCCCTTCAGTTATTACACCTGCTGAGCTACCGCTCTGGTTCCCACTCCTTTTCATATTAGTTTCAATTCTCCCGGGTGACACTAACAAGCCTCCCAGCGAGGATAGTGATGCCGCTCCAGTTTAGAAGCTGCCCGCCCTTCTTGTCCAGGTCCCACATTTCCCGGACTATCGCCCAATGGCCCAGAAATCTGAAACCCTCCCTCCTACACCACCAGTTTAGCCACGAGTTTAGCTGTACTATCCTCTTGTTTCTAGCCTCACTCTCACGTGGCACAGGGAGTAATCCTGAGATTCCAACCCGGGAGGTCCTGCTTTTTAGCTTACTGTCTAACTTCCTGAACTCCTTCTGCAGGGCCTCATCGCTCTTCCTGCCGATGTCGTTAGTACCGATGTGAACTAAGACCTCTGGCTGTTCACCCTCCCTCTTCAGGACGTCCTGTGTTCGTTCAGAGACAACCTTGACCCTGGAACCAGGCAGACAACATACCAACCTGGAGTCTCTTGCCTGTCCACAGAAGCGCCGATCTGTGCCCCTTTCTATAGAGTCCCTGTAACTATCGCTTTCCTGCACTTTACCCTCCCCTGCTGAGTAACAGAGCCAGCTGTGGTGCCACTGTTCTGGCTGCTGTTGTTTTCCCCTGAGATGCTATCCCCCAACTGTATCCAACACAGTATACCTATTAGAGAGGGGGACAGCCACAGGGGATTCCAGCGCTGACTGCCTGTCCGTTCCAGCAGTCATCCACCGAACTATCTGCCTGCACCTTAGGTGTGACCACGCCTGCAGAACGTCTACCTATGATGCTTTCCGCCACCTGTATGCTCCTCAGTGCATCCAATTGCTGCTCGAACCGAACCACGCGGTCTGTGTGGAGCTGCCATTGGCTACACCTGCTGCAGACGCAGTTGACCGGAACACTGGAAGCGTCACGGTTCTCCCACATCTCACAGTTAGAGCACTGCACCCTCTGAGTGACATTTATGCACTAGTTAATTCATTCAAAATAATCACTTAAATTATTATCAGATTAAGTTACAATTAACTATATGGTCCTGCGCTGGATTTTTACTGTAAATAAATGTAAAATTCCAATCCCTGCTCTCAGGTTTACTTACTCCTCTGCCCATTTAATGAATTAGTTACTGCAGTTGTATAGAACCTGAATTACATGAGTAACACATGAACAGAATGGGAATACAGGGATACGGACCACAGGAAGCGCAGAAGATTATAGGTCAGATGGGCAGCAAGTTCAGCACAGGCTTGAGGGCCGAAGGGCCAATATAGAATCATAGAATCATAGAAGTTTACAGCATGGAAACAGGCCCTTCGGCCCAACCAGTCCATGCCGCCCAGTTTTTACCATTAAGCTAGTCCCAGTTGCCCGCATTTGGCCCATAACCCTCTATACCCATCTTACCCATGTAACTATCTAAATGCTTTTTAAAAGACACAATTGTACCCGCCTCTACTACTACCTCTGGCAGCACATTCCAGACACTCACTACCCTCTGAGTGAAGAAATTACCCTTCTGAATCTCTCCCTGCTCACCTTAAAACTATGCCCTCTAGTTTTAGACTCCCCTACCTTTGGGAAAAGATGTTGACTATCTACCTTATCTATGCCCCTCATTATTTTATAGACCTCTATAAGATCACCCCTAAGCCTCCTACGCTCCAGGGAAAAAAGTCCCAGTCTATCCAGCCTCTCCTGATAACTCAAACCATCAAGTCCCGGTAACATCCTAGTAAATCTTTTCTGCACTCTTTCTAGTTTAATAATATCCTTTCTATAATAGGGTGACCAGAACTGCACACAGTATTCCAAGTGTGGCCGTACCAATGTCTTGTACAACTTCAACAAGACGTCCCAACTCCTGTATTCAATGTTCTGACCAATGAAACCAAGCATGCCGAATGCCTTCTTCACCACCCTGTCCACCTGCGACTCCACCTTCAAGGAGCTATGAACCTGTACTCCTAGATCTCTTTGTTCTATAACTCTCCCCAACGCCATACCATTAACTGTGTAGGTCCTGGCCTGATTCGATCTGCCAAAATGCATCACCTCACATTTATCTAAATTAAACTCCATCTGCCATTCGTCGGCCCAGTGGCCTAATTGATCAAGATCCCATTGCAACCCTAGATAACCTTCTTCACTATCCACTGTGCTACCAATCTTGGTGTCATCTGCAAACTTACTAACCATGCCTCCTAAATTCTCATCCAAATCATGAATATAAATCACAAATAACAGTGGACCCAGCACCGATCCGTGAGGCACACCACTGGTCACAAGCCTCCAGTTTGAAAAACAACCCTCTACAACCACCCTCTGTCTTCTGTCGTCCAGCCAATTTTGAATCCAATTGGCAACCTCACCCTGGATCCCGTGAGCTTTCACATTCTGCAACAACTTACCATGCGGTACCTTGTCAAAGGCTTTGCTAAAGTCCATGTAGACAACGTCTACTGCACTGCCCTCATCTACCTTCTTGGTCACCCCCTCAAAAAACTCAATCAAATTTGTGAGACATGATTTTCCACGCACAAAGCCATGCTGACTGGCCCGAATCAGTCCTTGCCTCTCTAAATGCTTGTAGATCCTGTCTCTCAGAAGACCTTCTAGCAACTTACCTACTACAGACGTTAGGCTCACCGGTCTGTAGTTCCAAGGCTTTTCCCTGCTGCCCTTCTTAAACAAGGGCACAACTTTCGCTACTCTCCAATCTTCAGGCACCTCACCTGTGGCTGCTGATGATTCAAATATCTCTGTTAGGGGACCCGCAATTTCCTCCCTAGCCTCCCACAACATCCTGGGTTACATTTCATCAGGTCCCGGGGATTTATCTAACTTGATGCGCTTTAAGACTTCCAGCACCTCCTCCTCTGTAATATGCACACATCTCAAGACATCACTATTTATTTCCCTTAGTTTCCTAACATCCATGCCTTTCTCCACCGTGAATACCGATGAGAAATATTCTTTAAGGATCTCACCCAACTCTTGTGGTTCTGCACATAGATGTCCTTGTTGATCCTTAAGAGGCCCTACTCTGTCCCTAGTTACTCTTTTTCCCTTTATGTATCTGTAGAAGCTCTTTGGATTCTCCTTTGCATTATTTGCCAAAGCAATTTCATGTCCCCTTTTTGCCCTCCTGATTTCCCTCTTAACTCTATTTCGACAATCTTTACACTCTTCAAGGGATCCACTTGATCCCAGTTGCTTATGTACGTCATATGCCTCCTTCTTCTTTTTGACCAGAGTCTCAATATCTCGAGTCATCCAGGGTTCCCTACTTCTACCAGCCTTGCCCTTCACTCGAAAGGGAATGTGCTTACCCTGAACCCTGGTTAACACATTTTTAAAAGCCTCCCATTTACCAGCCGTCCCTTTGCCTGCCAACAGTCTCCCCCAATCTACCTCTGAAAGTTCCTGTCTGATACCATCAAAATTGGCCTTGCCCCAATTAAGAATTTTAACTCTTGGGCCAGACCTATCATTCTCCATAGCTATCTTAAAACTAATGGAGCTATGGTCACTTGTCCCAAAGTGATCCCTCACTAACACTTCTGTCACTTGCCCTTCTTTATTTCCCAAGACGAGGTCAGGTTTTGCCCCCTCTCTAGTCGGGCCATCCACATACTGAATGAGAAATTCCTCCTGAATACACTCAACAAATTTCCCTCCATCCAAGCTCCTAATGCTATGGCTGTCCCAGTCAATGTTGGGAAAGTTAAAGTCCCCTACTATTACCACCCTATTTTTCTTGCAGCTATCTGTAATCTCCTTACATATTTGCTCCCCAATTTCCCGCTGACTATTTGGGGGCCTGTAGTACAGTCCTACCAAGGTGATCTCTCCCTTCTTATTTTTCAGTTCCACCCATATAGACTCAGTGGGCGAACCCTCGGATATATGCCCTCTAAGTACTGCCGTAATGTTCTCCCTAATCAAAAACGCCACTCCCCCTCCTCTCTTATCTATGTTGTACTTTTATTTGTGCCTTGTTCCTTGTTCTAACTATTTGTATCAGGTATTGCTGAGTCCGGAGACCAAAATCGCAATCAATAGTCTATGTTACAAGTGTTTGTCTTGAACAACGAACACGAGGTAATGGGACTGAGAGACTGGAGGAGATAATCCCATACCTTCCGGGCCAGACAGCGGAAGAGAAGGCATCATGTGTTCAACTATTAATATGATAATAATAATCTTTATTAATAATAAAAATATGTATTGTCACAAGTAGTCCCACATTAACACTACAATGAAGTTACTGTGAAAATCCCCTAGTCGCCACACTCCGGCACCTGTTCGGATACACAGAGGGAGATTTTAGAATGTCCAACTCACCTCACAACAGGTCTTTCGGGACTTGTGGAAGGAAACCGGATCACCCGGAGGAAACACACGCAGACATGGGGGGAACGTGCAGACGCCACACAGACAGTGACACAAGCCGGGAATCGAACCTGGGACCCCGGAGCTGTGAAGCCAGTGTGCTAACCACTGTGCTATCATGCCGGCCTTCAAATCAGGAATCCTGAAGAATTGGGAGAGTATCGGTATCACGGAGAGCTATGGATCTGCTGTGTAATACTGAGAAATAAATCACCAAGGCCATGGCAGGGTTTGATTCTCCTCCAATCCGCCAGCTCCAATCTTAACCATCGCATTAGACCTCGGCATCGATCAGTCCGTTAAACCTGGGGAACAGACTCTAATTGAGAAATAATGAATGGAAACAATGGTTGATCACTCTCTTATTGTGAAACAGTCAGTATTTTCCCGAGGAGAAACACTACAGGATACAGAAGGGAACCAAAAGGACCAGTCTCCCCTACAAACTACAAACACCAGCGGGAGTTTGGAGTTATCCAGTTCCAGCAGTCAGATAGCCTCAATAATTTAAATAAATATGTGACACAATATATAATTGTTTCTCAGCCCATTACTTCCCGGATTCCATTATTTAAATTGCTGGGACGTCTTCAGTAGAAACATGCAGAAAGATCACAATGTATTCCACCACATAGCAGCGATATGTCTATTAACTAATGGAATTAAAACCTGAAAGATAATTTCTGGTACTCATAGACATTTCTAAATGCATATTATTGTGAAAAGCAAAAAGGTTTCTAGACATATTCGCTAATCATTGGACGGAAAATAATTATGTTCCTGGCATGATGATTCGATAGAAAGATAATCACAGTTTAGTTAATTGTGAGCAGAAATGTGCATGTTCAGTTTATTGTGTTGTTATAGGAAGGTCAGGAATTACTGACTCTATTTGAAAGAACAATCTTATTATGATTATTGTCTGAACAATATTAATTTACGCCTCTGATTACTGGAATAATCAATCCTTCAATAATCACTTTCAAAGTTGCAATTAAATGTTTTTCATTATTTACTGTGTTCAATGGACTGAAAACGAATGTGATGCTTTCTATCAATGTTGTGCAAACATGATGGTGAAATATATGTCATCCTGCCTTCCATCATTGGATTTCAGAGATCATAGAATTCACAGTGCAGAAGGAGGCCATTCGGCCCATCGAGTCTGCACCGGCTCTTGGAAAGAGCACCCTACCCAAGCCCACACCTCCACCCTATCCCCATAACCCAGCAACCCCATCCAACCTAAGAGCAATTTAACGTGTCCAATCCACCTAACCTGCACATCTGTGGGAGACAATCAGAGCACCCGGACGAAACCCGCGCAGACACGGGGAGAACGTGCAGACTCCGCACAGAGAGTGACCCAAGCCTGGAATCGAACCTGGGACCCTGGCGCTGTGACGTCATAGTGGCACCACTGTGCTACCGTGCTGCCCGAGTTGCTCAGTTTTCTTTGGGAGAAACAGGCAGAGAGAATTCTCACACTATTCAGTCATGGCACAACTATGATTAATGAAATTCAATCCTGAGACGTAATTGCTGGTATCATAGACATGGAAAATATTTCCCAATACATATTATTGTGGGAAGTTAAAAGATTTATTCATACAGTTAGTGATCAATGGATTAATCAGTTTCTTGCCATGATAATTCTCTTGGAAAATGATCATCGGTTTAATGTCCTGTACCCTGTTCTCGTCCGGCCAGCCCCGTTATCCGGCGCGGCGCACCCACCGGCACAACGGGATTCTCCGTTCCCGCAGCCGGTCTGTGAGGTTTCCCGTTGTGGCCACCCCACGGCGTGGGGAAACCCGCGGACATGGGGGCGCTGCCGGCGAAGGGGAGGATCCTGCCCAGGGAGAATCCCATTGATTGGGATTGTGAGCTGAACAAATGCATTTTTTATTGATGCCTTTATTGTTGTGTGGTCAGGAATTACAGATTCTATTCCACTGATTAACAATCTTCATTTGATTGTGGTCTGACCAGTAATTAGAAACCGCCTGTGATTATTGCAATGAAAAATCCTTTGACAATCACAGTGAAAGATGCAATGAAATGTTTTTAGTTATTTGCTGTGTTTAATGGACTGAAAACTAATTTGTTATTTTCTATCAATGTTGCACAAATAATAATTAGCTGTGTAATGCTTGTTGGACATTGACATAATGAGCTGTTCGCTGATTTAATTCAACCTCGCAATGAATGAATGAGATAATTGTTTATTGGACCAAACAATCAATTCAAGTTCACTCTGATTATTGGGATGAACGATGTCAACAGGTGGTTAATCTTCCACAGAAAATAATTAAATAAGTCAAGTAAAAATCAGTAGACCCATCAGAACTTCACCAGTTTAAAAACATTTAATGTTGGGACATTCATTAAAATATCTGAGCCATTTTAACAAATAGTTCTTCCATATTCACTTTGATTATTGGGTGTAATGATTAAAAGTTAGTTACTCTAACTCTTGGACTGATGAAGAATTAGCTCTTCACTTTTATGCGAAATCCAAGCAGTATAAAATGTATTGGCCCTCAGGACAATCCCAACGAAAGGACATTTGAAAAGGGACCTGCTGCAGTGACTGATGTTGTCTCCAAATCCCGCAGCCCACTCACCCCTCTCTGGGGTTGGGTGATATCTGGGCTTGGGCGATCTCTGCCGTTCGGTGATATCTGGCGTTGGGTGATCCCTGGCGTTGGGTGATCTCTGGGTTTGGGTGATATCTGCGGTTGGGTGATATCTGGGGTTGGGTGATGTCTGGGGTTGGGTGATATCTGGAGTTGGGTGATATCTGGGGTTGGGTGATGTCTGGGGTTGGGTGATTCTGGGTTTGGGTGATATCTGCGGTTGGGTGATATCTTTGGTTGGGTAATGTCTGGGGTTGGGTGATATCTGGGGTTGGGTGATCTCTGGGGTTGGGTGATATCTGGGGTTGGGTGATATCTGGGGTTGGGTGATGTCTGGGGTTGGGTGATAGCTGGGGCTGGGTGATATGGGGGGGTTGGGTGATGTCTGGGGTTGGGCGATATCTGGGGTTGGGTGGTATCTGGAGTTGGGTGATATCTGGGGTTGGGTGATGTCTGGGGTTGGGTGATGTCTGGGGTTGGGTGATATCTGGGGCTGGGTGATATGGGGGGGGTTGGGTGATCTCTGGGGTTGGGTGATATCTGGAGTTGGGTGATATCTGGGGTTGGGTGATATCTGGGGTTGGGTGATGTCTGGGGTTGGGTGATATCTGGGGCTGGGTGATATGGGGGGGTTGGGTGATCTCTGGGGGTTGGGTGATCTCTGGGGTTGGGTGATACCTGGGCTTGGGCGATATCTGGGGCTGGGTGATAACTGGGGTTGGGTGATCTCTGGGGTTGGGTGATATCTTGGGTTGGGTGATATCTGGGGTTGGGTGATATCTGGGGCTGGGTGATATCTGGAGTTGGGTGATATCTGGGGTTGGGTGATCTCTGGGGCTGGGTGATCTCTGGGGTTGGGTGATATCTGGAGTTGGGTGATTCTGGGGTTGGGTAATATCTGGGGTTGGGTGATCTCTGGGGTTGGGTGATCTCTGGGGTTGGGTGATTTCTGGGGTTGGGTGATATCGGGGGTTTGGTGATATTTGGAGTTGGGTGATATGTGTAGTTGGGTGATATCGGGGGTTGGGTGGTATCTGGGGTTGGGTGCTATCCGGGGTTGGGTGATCTCTGGGGTTGGGTGATCTCTGGGGTTGGGTGATCTCTGGGGTTGGGTGATATCTGGGGTTGAGTGATCTCTTGGGTTGGGTGATATCTTGGGTTGGGTGATATCTGAGGTTGAGTGATATCTGGGGTTGGGTCATCTCTGGCGTTGAGCGATATCTGGGGTTGGGTGAGACCTGGGGTTAGTTGATATCT
Organism: Scyliorhinus torazame; assembly: GCF_047496885.1. Taxonomy (NCBI): domain Eukaryota; kingdom Metazoa; phylum Chordata; class Chondrichthyes; order Carcharhiniformes; family Scyliorhinidae; genus Scyliorhinus; species Scyliorhinus torazame. The sequence goes on from NC_092711.1 coordinate 59,314,569, forward strand.
GGGATTGGGTGATCTCAGGCGTTCTGTGATATCTGGGGTTGGTTGATATCTGGGGCTGGGTGATCTCTGGGATTGGGTGACATCTGGTGTTGGGTGATATCTGGGGCTGGGTGATATCTGGGATTGGGTGACATCTGGTGTTGGGTGATATCTGGAGTTGGGTGATATCTGTGGTTGGGTAATATCTGGGGTTGGGTGATCTCTGGGGTAGGGTTATATCTGGGGTTGGGTGATATCTGAGGTTGGGTAATACCGGGGGTTGGGTGATATTTGGGGTTGGGTGATATCTGTAGTTGGGTGATATCGGGGGTTGGGTGATATCTGGGCTTGGGTGCTATTCCGGGGTTGGGTGATCTCTGGGGTTGGGTGATCTCTGGGGTTGGGTGATCTCGGTGGTTGGGTGATATCTGGGGTTGAGTGATCTTTGGGGTTTGGTGATATCGGGGGTTGTGTGATCTCTGGGGTTGAGTGATATCTGGGGCTGGGTGATATCTGGGGTTGGGTGATATCTGGGGCTGAGTGATCTCTGCGGCTGGGTGATATCTGGGGCTGGGTGATATCTGGGGCTGGGTGATATCTGGGGTTGGGTGATCTCTGGGGCTGGGTGATCTCTGGGACTGGGTGATATCTGGGGCTGGGTGATATCTGGTGCTGGGTGATATCTGGGGTTGGTTGATATCTGGGGTTGGGTGATCTCTGGGGCTGGGTGATATCTGGGGTTGGGTGATATCGGGTGGGGGGGGGGCTTCGGTGATATCTGTTGGGTGCTGATATCTGTTCTGCGGTAATGTTTGCCGGGGCATGAATTCAAGACTGGATTCATATCCGGGGGGGGGTGCTATAATAAAATTAATAATCCCTTGTCACAAGTATATTTCACTGATGTCTCTGTGAAAAGCCCCTAGTCGCCATAGTCCGGCGCTTGTTGTGGAGGCCGGCACGGGAATTCATCCCGCGCTGCTGGCATTGTTCTGCATTGCAAGCCAGCTATTTATCCCACTGTGCTAAACCAGCCCCTGTTGGGCTGTTTAGGATGGGGGTGGGGGTGTCATCGGGCGGGATGATACCTGGCTGGGCGCATCAGGGGGTTCTTGGGCATTTCCGGTGGTTAATATCGAGGGTGGGACCACAGAGTAGAATCATAGCATCAACAGTGCACAAGGAGGCTATTCGGCCCATCAAGTCTGCACGAGCCCTTACAAGAGCGTCTCATCTAAGCTGCCACCTCTGCCCCATCCCCGTAACCCAGTAACCCCCCTGGGGATGTATCGGAGAGGGGGTGATGTCGGGGAGGGGGAGATATCGGGGAGCGGGTGATATTGAGGAGGGGGTGATATTGGGGAGGGAGTAGTACTGGGGAGGGGGTGATATCGGGGAGGGGGTGATATCGGGGAGGGGGATAATCGAGGAAGGGGGTGATATCGGGGAGGGGTGATATCGGGGAGGGGGTGATATCAGGGTGGGGGTGATATTGGGGAGGGGGTGATATTGGGGAGGGGGTGATATCGGGGAGGGGGTGATATCGGGGTGGGGGTGATATCGGGGAGGGGGTGATATCGGGTAGGGGATGATATCGGGGTTGGGTTGATATCGGGGTGGGGGTGATATTGAGGATGGAGTGATATCGGGAGGGAGTGGTATTGGGGAGAGGGGTGATATCGGGGAGGGGGTGATATCGGGAGGAGGGGGTGATATCGGGGAGGGTGTGATATCGGGTAGGGGGTGATATCGGGGAGGGGGTGATATCGGGGAGGGGGTGATATCGGGGAGGGGGTGATATCGGGGTGGTGGTGATATCGGGGAGGGGATGACATCGGGGAGGGGGTGATATCGGGGAGGGGGTGATATCGGGGTGGGGGTGATATCAGGGAGGGGGTGATAACGGGGAGGGGATGATATCGGGGTTGGGTTGATATCGGGGTGGGGGGTGATATTGAGGATGGAGTGATATCGGGAGGGAGTGGTATTGGGGAGAGGGGTGATATCGGGGAGGGGGTGTTATCGGGAGGAGGGGGTGATATCGGGAGGAGGGGTGATATCGGGGAGTGGGTGATATCGGGGATGGTGTGATATCGTTGGGGGAGTGATATCGGCTAGGGGGTGATATCTTGGTGGGGGTGATATCGGGGAGGGGTGATATCGGGGTGGGGGTATTATCGTGGCGGGGTGATATCGGGAATGGTGTGATATCTGGCAGGGGGTGATATCGGGGAGGGGGTTATATCGGGGATGGGGTGATAACGGGGAGGGGGTTATATCTGGGAGGGGGTGATATCGGGGAGGGGGTGATATCTGGGAGGGGGTGATATCTGGGACGGGCTGATATCGGCGAGGGAGTGATATCTGGGAGGGGGTGATATCTGGGACGGGCTGATATCGGTGAGGGGGTGATATCGGGGAGGGGGTGATATCGGGGAATGGGTGGTATCGGGGAGGGTGTGATATCTGGGACGGGCTGATATCGGGGAGGGGGTGATATCTGGGAGGGGGTGATATCTGGGACGGGCTGATATCGGGGAGGGGGTGACATCGGGGAGGGAGTGATATCGGGGAGGGGGTGATATCGGGGAGGGGGTGATATCGGGGAGTGGGTGATATCGGGGAGGGGGTGATATCTGGGACGGGCTGATATCGGTGAGGGGGTGATATCGGGGAGGGGGTGATATCGGGGAGGTGGTGATATCGGGGAGTGGGTGATATCGGTGAGGGGGTGATATCGGGGTGGGGGTGATATCGGGGAGGGGGTTATTTCGGCGAGGGGGTGATATCGGGGAGGGGGTGATATCGGGGAGGGGTGATATCGTGGAGGGGGTGATATCGGGGAGTGGGTGATATCGGGGAGTGGGTGATATCGGGGAGGGGGTGATATCTGGGACGGGCTGATATCGGGGAGGGTGTAATATCGGGGAGGGAGTGATATCTGTGAGGGGGTGATATCTGGGACGCGCTGATATCAGCGAGGGGGTGATATCGGGGAGGGGGTGATATCTGGGAGGGGGTGATATCGGGGAGGGGGTGATATCGGGGAGTGGGTGATATCGGGGACGGGGTGATATCTGGGAGGGGGTGATTTCTAGGACGGGCTGATATCGGTGAGAGGGTGATATCGGGGAGGGAGTGATATCTGGGAGGGGGTGATATCTGGGACGGTGATATCGGTGAGGGGGTGATATCGGGGAGGGGGTGATATCGGGGAGGGGGTGATATCGGGGAGGGGGTGATATCGGGGAATGGGTGATATCGGGGAGGGTGTGATATCTGGGACGGGCTGATATCGGGGAGGGGGTGATATCTGGGAGGGGGTGATATCTGGGACGGGCTGATATCGGGGAGGGGGTGACATCGGGGAGGGAGTGATATCGGGGAGGGGGTGATATCGGGGAGGGGGTGATATCGGGGAGTGGGTGATATCGGGGAGGGGGTGATATCTGGGACGGGCTGATATCGGTGAGGGGGTGATATCGGGGAGGGGGTGATATCGGGGAGGGGGTGATATCGGGGAGTGGGTGATATCGGGGAGGGGGTGATAACGGGGTGGGGGTGATATCGGGGAGGGGGTGATTTTGGCAAGGCGGTGATATCGGGGAGGGGGTGATATCGGGGAGGGTGTGATATCGGGGAGGGGGTGATATCGGGGAGTGGGTGATATCGGGGAAGGGGTGATATCGGGGAGGGGGTGATATCTGGGACGGGCTGATATCGGGGAGGGTGTAATATCGGGGAGGGAGTGATATCTGGGAGGGGTTGATATCTGGGACGCGCTGATATCGGCGAGGGGGTGATATCGGGGAGGGGGTGATATCTGGGAGGGGGTGATATCGGGGAGGGATTGATATCTGGGACGGGCTGATATCGGTGAGAGGGTGATATCGGGGAGGGGGTGATATCGGGGTGGGAGTGATATTGGTGTGGGGGGTGATAACGGGGAGGGGTGATGTCCGGGGAGGGGGTGATATCCGTGGTGGAGTGATATTGGGGCGGGTGTGATATCGGGGAGTGGGTGATATCCGGGGTGGGCGGAGGGGCAGTGCTGCGGTGTCTTTTGGGACACAACAATCCCGACGACCCAATGGGGCCAATGGGCAGCAGATGCCGCCACTGCGACTGTGCCACACCCATCCCAGCATGCCCTGCGTGCTGGCGTCAACCATCTTGTATTGCCATAAGAACATAAGAACATAAGAACTAGGAGCAGGAGTAGGCCATCTGGCCCCTCGAGCCTGCTCCACCATTCAATGAGATCATGGCTGATCTTTTGTGGACTCAGCTCCACTTTCCGGCCCGAACACCATCAACCTGAATCCCTTTATTCTTCAAAAAACTATCTATCTTTATCTTAAAAACATTTAATGAATGAGCCTCTACTGTTTCACTGGGCAAGGAATTCCATAGATTCGCAACCGTTTGGGTGAAGAAGTTCCTCCTAAACTCTGTCCTCTATCTACTTCCCCTTATTTTGAGGCTATGCCCCCCTAGTTCTGCTTTCACCCGCCAGTGGAAACAACCTGCCCGCATCTATCCTATCTATTCCCTTCATAATCTTATATGTTTCTATAAGGTCCCCCCCTCATCCTTCTAAATTCCAACGAGTACAGTCCCAGTCTACTCAACCTCTCCTCGTAATCCAACCCTGGGATTAACCTAGTGAATCTCCTCTGCACACCCTCCAGTGCCAGTCCGTCCTTTCTCAATTAAGGAGACGAAAACTGAACACAATACTCCAGGTGTGGCCTCACAACACCTTATACAATTGCAGCATAACCTCCCTAGTCTTAAACTCCTTCCCTCTAGCAATGAAGGACAAAATTCCATTTGCCTTCTTAATCACCTGTTGCACCTGTCAACCAACCTTTTGCGACTCATGCACTAGAACACCCAGGTCTCTCTGCACAGCAGCATGTTTTAATATTTGATCATTTAAATAATCATCCCTTTTGCTGTTATTCCTACCAAAAGGGGTACCTCACATTTGTCAACATTGTATTCCATCTGCCAGACCCTAGCCCACTCACTTAGCCTATCCAAATCCCTCTGCAGACTTCCAGTATCCTCTGCACTTTTTGCTTTACCACTTATCTTAGTGTCGTCTGCAAACTTGGACACATTGCCCTTGGTCCCCAACTATAAATCATCTATGTAAATTGTGAACAGCTGTGGGCCCAACACTGATCCCTGAGGGACACCACTAGCTACTGATTGCCAACCAGAGAAACACCCATGAATCCCCACTCTTTGCTTTCTATTAATTAACCAATCCCCTATCCATGCTACTACTTTCCCCTTAATGCCATGCATCTTTATCTTATGCAACAACCTTTTGTGTGGCACCTTGTCAAAGGCTTTCTGGAAATCCAGAGATACCACATCCATTGGCTCCCCGTTATCTACCGCACTGGTCATGTCCTCAAAAATTCCACTAAATTAGTTAGGCATGACCTGCCCTTTATGAACCCATGCTGCATCTGCCCAATGGGACAATTTCCATCCAGGTGCCTCGCTATTTCTTCCTTGATGATAGATTCCAGCATCTTCCCTACTACCGAAGTTAAGCTCACTGGCCTATATTTACCCGCTTTCTGCCTACCTCCTTTTTTAAACAATGGTCTCACGTATGCTAATTTCCAATCCGCCGGGACCACCCCAGAGTCTAGAGAATTTTGGTAAATTATCACTCGTGCATTTTCAATTTCCCTAGCCATCTCTTTCAGCACTCTGGGATGCATTCCATCAGGGCCAGGAGACTTGTCTACCTTTAGCCCCATTAGCTTGCCCATCACTACCTCCTTGGTAATAACAATCCTCTCAAGGTCCTCACCTGTCATAGCCTCCTTTCCATCAGTCACTGGCATGTTATTTGTGTCTTCCACTGTGAAGACCGACCCAAAAAACCTGTTCAGTTCCTCAGCCATTTCCTCATCTCCCATTATTAAATCTCCCTTCTCATCCTCTAAAGGACCAATATTTACAGACGCCACTCTTTTTTGTTTTATGTATTTGTAAAAACTTTTACTATCTGTTTTAATATTCTGAGCAAGTTTACTCTCATAATCTATCTTATTCTTCTTTATAGCTTTTTTAGTAGCTTTCTGTTGCCCCCTCTTGTGTTGGCAGGGGAGTCTCCCGGCAGCCATCTTCTGTTGCCAGGGGAGACACCCGGCAGCCATATTCTGTTGCCAGGGGGACGCCCAGCAGCAATCTTGTGTTGCCAGGGGAGACTCTCGGTGGCCATCTTGTGTTGGCAGGTGTGTCTTCCGGCAGCCATCTTGTGTAGCCAGGGGAGACTCCCGGCGGCCATCTTGTGTTGCCAGGGGAGTTTCCCTCAGCCATCTTGTGTTGCCAGGGGAGACTCTCGGTGGCCATCTTGTGTTGGCAGGTGTGTCTTCCGGCAGCCATAGAACATAGAACATAGAACAATACAGCGCAGTACAGGCCCTTCGGCCCACGATGTTGCACCGAAACAAAAGCCATCTAACCTACACTATGCCATTATCATCCATATGTTTATCCAATAAACTTTTAAATGCCCTCAATGTTGGCGAGTTCACTACTGTAGCAGGTAGGGCATTCCACGGCCTCACTACTCTTTGCGTAAAGAACCTACCTCTGACCTCTGTCCTATATCTATTACCCCTCAGTTTAAAGTTATGTCCCCTCGTGCCAGCCATATCCATCCGCGGGAGAAGGCTCTCACTGTCCACCCTATCCAACCCCCTGATCATTTTGTATGCCATCTTGTGTTGCCAGGGGACACTCCCGGCGGCCATCTTGTGTTGCCAGGGGAGTTTCCCTCAGCCATCTTATGTTGCCAGAGGAGACGATGTCAGTCAGTGGGTGGCCCGCGCACTGCCTGCTGGGTTAGTGACTCTCCCGCACATCCGCACGGACAGCTCTGTGTGAAGCCTCCATTGTCTGAAGCATTATTACTGCCATAAGACCCAGAGTCCTCAACCGTTCCTCATACGACAAGCTCGCCTCCGCCTCCTGACTCCGGCTTCACTCTCGGTTCTCAAACACCCATTCCCCTTTCCTTGGAGGGTCAGCGGCCTCTGGCGGCAGCGGGACAGCGGCCTCTGGCGGGGGGGGTCAGCGGCCTCTGGCGGCTGGGGGAACAGCGGCCACTGGCGGCGGGGGGGGAAAGCGGCCTCTGGCGGTGGGGGGACAGCGGCCTCTGGCGGGGGGGAGGGTCAGCGGCCTTTGGCGGCGGGGGGACAGCGGCCTCTGGCGGCGGGGGGACAGCGGCCTCTGGCGGTGGGGGGGACAGCGGCCTGTGGCGGGGGGGGACAGCGGCCTCTGGCGGCGTGGGGGGGGGGTCAGCGGCCTCTAGCGGGGGGGGGGACAGCGGCCTCTGGCGGGGGGGGGACAGCGGCCTCTGGCGGCGGGGGGGTCAGCGGCCTCTGGCGCTCGGGAAACAGCGGCCTCTGGCGGCGGGGGGAGGGTCAGCGGCCTCTGGCGGTGGGGGTGGGACAGCTGCCTCTGGCGGAGGAGGGACAGCGGCCTCTGGCGGGGGGGGGGGCAGGGGCCTCTGGCGGGGGGGGGTGCAGTGGCCTCTGGCGGGGGGGACAGCGGCCTCTGGTGGCAGGGGTAGGGTCAGCAGCCTCTGGCGGCGGGGGGGACAGCGGCCTCTGGCGGCGGGGGGGGCAGCGGCCTCTGGCGGGGGGGGGGGGCAGCGGCCTCTGGCGGGGGGGGGGGCAGCGGCCTCTGGCGGGGGGGGGGGGACAGCGGCCTCTGGCGGGGGGGGACAGCGGCCTCTGGTGGCAGGGGTAGGGTCAGCAGCCTCTGGCGGCGGGGGGGACAGCGGCCTCTGGCGGCGGGGGGGACAGCGGCCTCTGGCGGGGGGGGGACAGCGGCCTCTGGCGCTCGGGGTCAGCGGCCTCTGGCGGTGGCGGGGACAGCGGCCTCTGGCGGGGGGGGACAGCGGCCTCTGGCGCTCGGGGGACAGCGGCCTCTGGCGGTGGGGGGGACAGCGGCCTCTGGCTGGGGGGACAGCGGCCTCTGGCGGCAGGGGGGACAGCGGCCTCTGGCGGTGGGGGGGTCAGCGGCCTCCGGCGGTGGGGGGGGGACAGCGGCCTCTGGCGGCGGGGGGGACAGCGGCCTCTGGCGGCGCGGGGACAGCGGCCTCTGGCGGCGGTGGGACAGCGGCCTCTGGCGGCAGGGGGGACAGCGGCCTCTGGCGGCAGGGGGGACAGCGGCCTCTGGCGGTGGGGGGGTCAGCGGCCTCCGGCGGTGGGGGGGGACAGCGGCCTCTGGCGGCGGGGGGGACAGCGGCCTCTGGCGGCGCGGGGACAGCGGCCTCTGGCGGCGGTGGGACAGCGGCCTCTGGCGGCAGGGGGGACAGCGGCCTCTGGCGGCGGGGGGAGGGTCAGCGGCCTCTGGCGCTCGGGGGACAGTGGCCTCTGGCGGCAGGGAGGGGGACAGCGGCCTCTGGCGGAGGGTGGACAGCGGCCTCTGGCGGCGGGGGGGCAGCGGCCACTGGCGGCAGGGAGGGGGACAGCGGCCTCTGGCGGTGGGGGGGGGACAGCGGCCTCTGGCTCCGGGGGGACAGCAGCCTCTGGCGGAGGGGGAGCGGCCTCTGGCGGGGGGTGGACAGCGGCCTCTGGTGGCAGGGGTAGGGTCAGCAGCCTCTGGCGGCGGGGGGACAGCGGCCTCTGGCGGCGGGGGGGCAGCGGCCTCTGGCGGGGTGGGGGGGACAGCGGCCCCTGGCGGGGGGGACAGCGGCCTCTGGTGGCAGGGGTAGGGTCAGCAGCCTCTGGCGGCGGGGGGACAGCGGCCTCTGGCGGCGGGGGGAGAGCGGCCTCTGGCTGGGGGGCGCAGCGGCCTCTGGCGGGGGGGCAGCGGCCTCTGGCGGGGGGGGGGGCAGCGGCCTCTGGCGGGGGGGACAGCGGCCTCTGGTGGCAGGGGTAGGGTCAGCAGCCTCTGGCGGCGGGGCGGACAGCGGCCTCTGGCGGCGGGGGGACAGCGGCCTCTGGCGGGGGGGGGACAGCGGCCTCTGGCGCTCGGGGGACAGCGGCCTCTGGCGGTGGGGGGGACAGCGGCCTCTGGCGGGGGGGGGACAGCGGCCTCTGGCGGGGGGGGCAGCGGCCTCTGGCGGGGGGGGGGACAGCGGCCTCTGGCGGGGGGGCACAGCGGCCTCTGGTGGCAGGGGTAGGGTCAGCAGCCTCTGGCGGCGGGGGGGACAGCGGCCTCTGGCGGGGGGGGGGCAGCGGCCTCTGGCGGTGGGGGGGGCAGCGGCCTTTGGCGGCGGTGGGACAGCGGCCACTGGCGGCAGGGGGGACAGCGGCCTCTGGCGGCAGGGGGGACAGCGGCCTCTGGCGGCAGGGGGGAAAGCGGCCTCTGGCGGGGGAAAGGGACAGCGGTCTCTGGCGGTGGGGGGAAACCGGCCTCTGGCGGGGGGGACAGCGGCCTCTGGCGGCAGGGGGGACAGCGGCCTCTGGCGCTCGGGGGACAGCGGCCTCTGGCGGTGGGGGGGACAGCGGCCTCTGGCGGCGGGGGGGACAGCGGCCTCTGGCGGGGGGGGACAGCGGCCTCTGGCGGGGGGGGTCAGCGGCCTCCGGCGGAGGGGGGGACAGCGGCCTCTGGCGGCGGGGGGACAGCAGCCTCTGGCGGCGGGGGGGACAGCGGCCTCTGGCGGCGGGGGGGGGGGCAGCGGCCACTGGCGGCAGGGAGGGGGACAGCGGCCTCTGGCGGTAGGGGGGGGACAGCGGCCTCTGGCGGGGGGGGGACAGCGGCCTCTGGTGGCGGGGGGACAGCGGCCTCTGGTCAGCAGCCTCTGGCGGGGGGGGACAGCGGCCTCTGGCGGCGGGGGGGACAGCGGCCTCTGGTCAGCAGCCTCTGGCGGGGGGGGGACAGCGGCCTCTGGCGGCGGGGGGGGACACAGCGGCCTCTGGCGGGGGGGGGGACAGCGGCCTCTGGTGGCGGGGGGACAGCGGCCTCTGGTCAGCAGCCTCTGCCGGGGGGGGACAGCGGCCTCTGGCGGCGGGGGGGCAGCGGCCTCTGGCGGGGGGGGGACAGCGGCCTCTGGCGGGGGGGGACAGCGGCCTCTGGTCAGCAGCCTCTGGCGGGGGGGGACAGCGGCCTCTGGGGGCGGGGAGGGGGACAGCGGCCTCTGGCGGTGAGGGGGGACAGCGGCCTCTGGCTCCGGGGGACAGCAGCCTCTGGCGGGGTGGGGGGAGCGGCCTCTGGCGGGGTGGGACAGCGGCCTCTAGCGGGGTGGGACAGCGGCCTCAGGCGGCGGGGGGACAGAAGCCTCTGGCGGCGGGGGGGAAAGCGGCCTCTGGCGGCGGGGGGGGGGAAAGCAGCCTCTGGCGGGGGGGGGAGAGCGGCCTATGGCGGGGGGGGTGACAGCGGCCTCTGGCGGGGGGGGGGGACAGCGGCCTCTGGGGGGGGGGACAGCGGCCTCTGGCGGGGGGGACAGCGGCCTCTGGCGGGGGGGGGGGGGACAGCGGCCTCTGGGGGGGGGACAGCGGCCTCTGGCGGGGGGGACAGCGGCCTCTGGCGGCGGGGTGAGAGCGGCCTCTGGCGGAGTGGGGGGGGCAGCGGCATCTGGCGCCGGGGGGGACAGCGGCCTCTGGCGGGGGGGGGGAACAGCGGCCTCTGGCGCCGGGGGGACAGCGGCGTCTGGCGGGGGGGGGGAACAGCGGCCTCTGGCGGCGGTGGGGACAGCGGCCTCTGGCGGGGGGGGACAGCGTCCTCTGGCGGCAGGGAGGGGGACAGCGGCCTCTGGCGGAGGGGGGGGGACAGCGGCCTCTGGCGGCGGGGGGGACAGCGGCCTCTGGCGCTCGGGGGACAGCGGCCTCTGGCGGCGGGGGGAGGGTCTGCGGCCTCTGGCGCTCGGGGACAGCGGCCTCTGGTGGCAGGGAGGGGGACAGCGGCCTCTGGCGGAGGGGGGGGACAGCGGCCTATGGCTGAGGGGGGGACAGCGGCCTCTGGCGGGGGGACAGCGGCCTCTGGCGGGGGGGGGGACAGCGTCCTCTGGCGGCAGGGAGGGGGAAAGCGGCCTCTGGCGGTGGGGGGGGGACAGCGGCCTCTGGCGGCGGGGGGGACAGCGGCCTCTAGCGCTCGGGGGACAGCGGCCTCTGGCGGCGGGGGAGGGTCTGCGGCCTCTGGCGCTCGGGGGACAGCGGCCTCTGGCGGCAGGGAGGGGGAAGGCGGCCTCTGGCGGAGGGGGGACAGCGGCCTCTGGCGGGGGGGGAACAGCGGCCTCTGGCGGCGGGGTGAGAGCGGCCTTTGGCGGCAGGGAGGGGGACAGCGGCCTCTGGCGGAGGGGGGGGACAGTAGACTCTGGCGGGGGGGGGAACAGCGGCCTCTGGCGGCGGGGGGGACAGCGGCCTCTGGCGGGGGGACAGCGTCCTCTGGCGGCAGGGAGGGGGACAGCGGCCTCTGGCGGTGGGGGGGGGGACAGCGGCCTCTGGCGGCGGGGGGACAGAGGCCTCTGGCGCTCGGGGGACAGCGGCCTCTGGCGGCGGGGGGAGGGTCTGCGGCCTCTGGCGCTCGGGGGACAGCGGCCTCTGGCGGCAGGGAGGGGGACAGCGGCCTCTGGCGGAGGGGGGACAGCGGCCTCTGGCGGAGGGGGGGACAGCGGCCTCTGGCGGAGGGGGGGACAGCGGCCTCTGGCGGAGGGGTGGGACAGCGGCCTCTGGCGGAGGGGGGTGACAGCGGCCTCTGGCGGGGCGACAGCGGCCTCTGGCGGCAGGGAGGGGGACAGCGGCCTCTGGCGGCGGGGGGACAGCGGCCTGTGGCGGCGGGGGGGGCAGCGGCCACTGGCGGCGGGGGGACAGCGGCCTCTGGCGGCAGGGAGGGGGACGGCGGCCTCTGGCGGGGGGGGACAGCGGCCTCTGGTGGCAGGGGTAGGTTCAGCGGCCTCTGGCGGGGGGGGGGGACAGCGGCCTCTGGCGGGGGAGGGACAGCGGCCTCTGGCGGGGGGGGACAGCGGCCTCTGGCGGGGGGGGCAGCGGCCTCTGGCGGCGGGGGGACAGCGGCCTGTGGCGGGGGGGGGCAGCGTCCTCTGGCGGCAGGTAGGGGGCAGCGGCCTCTGGCGGTGGGGGGGGGGGACAGCGGCCTCTGGCGGCGGGGGGGACAGCGGCCTCTGGCTCTCGGGGGACAGCGGCCTCTGGCGGCGGGGGGAGGGTCTGCGGCCTCTAGCGCTCGGGGGACAGCGGCCTCTGGCGGAAGGAAGGGGGACAGCGGCCTCTGGCGGAGGGGGGACAGCGGCCTCTGGCGGAGGGGGGGACAGCGGCCTCTGGCGGAGGGGGGGGACAGCGGCCTCTGGCGGAGGGGGGGGGGACAGCGGCCTCTGGCGGGGGGACAGCGGCCTCTGGCGGCAGGGAGGGGGAAAGCGGCCTCTGGCGGCGGGGGGACAGCGGCCTCTGGCGGCGGGGGGGGGACAGCGGCCTCTGGCGGCAGGGAGGGGGACAGCGGCCTCTGGCGGGGGGGGGACAGCGGCCTCTGGTGGCAGGGGTAGGGTCAGCTGCCTCTGGCAGGGGGGGGGGACAGCGGCCTCTGGCTGGGGGGGGGACAGCGGCCTCTGGCGGCGGGGGGGACAGCGGCCTCCGGCGGAAGGAAGGGGGACAGCGGCCTCTGGCGGAGGGGGGACAGCGGCCTCTGGCGGAGGGGGGGACAGCGGCCTCTGGCGGAGGGGGGGACAGCGGCCTCTGGCGGAGGGGGTGACAGCGGCCTCTGGCGGGGCGACAGCGGCCTCTGGCGGCAGGGAGGGGGACAGCGACCTCTGGCGGCGGGGGGACAGCGGCCTGTGGCGGCGGGGGGGGGCAGCGGCCACTGGCGGCGGGGGGACAGCGGCCTCTGGCGGCAGGGAGGGGGACGGCGGCCTCTGGCGGGGGGGGGACAGCGGCCTCTGGCGGGGGGGGGACAGAGGCCTCTGGCGGGGGGGGACAGCGGCCTCTGGCGGGGGGGGCAGCGGCCTCTGGCGGCGGGGGGACAGCGGCCTGTGGCGGGGGGGGCAGCGTCCTCTGGCGGCAGGTAGGGGGCAGCGGCCTCTGGCGGTGGGGGGGGGGACAGCGGCCTCTGGCGGCGGGGGGGA